>NC_083773.1:28190633-28215633 GCF_963514075.1 Conger conger | reverse complement strand
ATATCTTTGGTCAAGCAACCCAGCATTAATTGAGCAAGCATGCACTCATTACAAACGCCCAACAACTATTTCCATCCTAAACAATAAAACAAAAATAATAAATAGCAATATATAAAGCGATCTTTCATTTATCTTGAGGATTTCGATTTTTGTAGATCTAATGGAATTATTGGATACACCTGATCAACTACTTATGCTGATACTCCAAAATATAGTTTAGACTATTTGTGTTCATGTGATATAAATTACTGTTTATTTGTCTTGTACCCTTTGGCCTTTCATTATTATTGTTAATAGTAGTCGTAGTCAAAGTAGTAGTAGTAGTAGTTGTAGTAGTCGTTGTAGGAGTAGTATCCTACTGCTAGAATGTGATGCTGATAGTGGTAATAGCTGTTGTAGCAAATTGAATGGAGTTATTTATTATTATATAGTCATTTGAATTATTATTATATATTTAAGACATTCTTCTTCTTCTTCTTCTTCTTCTTCTTCTTCTTATTATTATTATTATTATTATTATTATTATTATTATTATTATTATTATTAGTAGTAGTAGTAGTAGTAGTAGTAGTAGTAGTAGTATTAATAATAATAAATGCATGGCCAACCTAAAACTCAGAAATTCAGAAGCAAAAAACGTTAATATTTTAAATAGAATATCTGTCACACAGACATGCATCTTCACCAACAGTAATATGAACGAGAGGAGAAACGGCTTTGAAATCTGAAACACTGAATGTGGTTTCATCTTGAAGACATGTAGACACGTTTGTTTTGCCACACGTGAGGCAAACACAAAATTGGACCTTTGTGTCTTCACCCCTGGGTTTTTTGTGCTTGTAGATATATACATATATCTACGAAGCACAATATATATATATATATAAAATAAATAAACGGAAAATCGTACACATTAAAACAACAATGTGGAGATTAGTTCTTAAATCTCATCTCAGTTCTTCAAGACCAATTCGAGTTGAATATTCTGTGGATAAAATGTTTTGGCTGCTGTGCCAAATATGAAAACGTATTCTTCTCACAACAGAAATTATTGAAACAATGTATATCCAATATTATATATTGGCTGTAGAACACTGGAGACGCTGTGATAGAAGAGCTACAGTGGTAAGGACTTCTTTGATATTAATACATTTCTTTTGCCGGATGTACAGTGCTATACATATATTGATATAATGTGAATCAGCAATACAGGAAGAGTACAGACTTTTTATTTCATGGCCTTTTTGTTTCATTGTCATTTTTCAGTCTTAGAGCAGCAAACTCAAGCAGAATCGTATTAATTAAGAAGTCTATTTCCCCATGTGCATATTGTACACAGACACACACGCGCAGAGTAAAGATAGATATAAATAGCGCTTTCACAGGCACACACAGCACACTACCCACACGCATGCAGACCAGAGAAGAGAGTGGGCAGAAACAGAAATACCAGCTTTAAGATCTCCGCAATGAAAATAATTTTCTGGTGTGTCTCGGAAACGGTACAGCGCGTTTTATGGTTTGACCCTGCTGTGCCGTGTAATCCAGAAGGAAGCCAATAACAGTTGAATGGAAGCCTCTCTTGGGCTCTTTTATGATTTGCGCCATGCTCAACATATCCCTTTAACGAGCACTACTTCCATATTAATAGAAACTTTATGTGCTGCTCATATTCATTGCATGGGTGTGTATGTGATGAATCGTCCAAATACGATGTGGGGAATACTGCTACAAACAATAACTAACGACTCAACAAGCAATAACCAGCAGTCCTTTATTTGATTTCAACTGGTAGGTAGCTCAGTTTAATTTCAGTTAATTGACAGGCTCCACTTACTGTGCCAGGAAGGTGATAGTATTATGGATTAATTCATACCATAGGCCACTGTAACACATACTTTCCCAATGCTTTATTACTTTGTTCTTCCTTAACAAATCTCTAGTGTCTTGAAATTATCTTAGATCCACAGTAACCAACAACGTACCTCAAAACAAAAGCGATAAAGAAGAAAATGAGCTCTTTATTATCCTACATTTATTCACTGAGGTCATTTGAAGTAACCCGTAATTATCGGACGTGGTAGACCCGTCCAATAGCAACGTACCTTTTTCTTTGTAGTAGTAGTAGTGTAGTGTGCTGCACCAAATTACTAAATATACCACATTTCTCGTTAGCTGAAAATACATATATCCATATTCACGCTATGGATTTTTTGTATTTTTTACAGAGCCCTCGAACGTGGATAAAGCCACAGGGAGTTGGCTAACAGCAAAAAGTGGACGAAAGAAGAGATGCCCCTACACAAAGCATCAGACTTTAGAACTGGAAAAAGAGTTCTTGTTTAATATGTATCTAACTCGCGAGCGCCGCCTGGAGATCAGCAAGAGCATCAACCTCTCGGATAGACAGGTCAAGATCTGGTTTCAAAACCGGAGGATGAAGCTGAAGAAACTCAATAGAGAGAGCCGCGTGCAAGAGCTCACTTCGGGCTATGAGTACACCTGAAACTCCTTAATAACTCTCTCTTTCTCTTTCTCTTTCTCTTTCAGTCTCTCTCTCGCTCCTTCTCTCTGTATCTCTCTCTCACACACTCTCATTCTCCCTCTCTCTCTCTCTCTCTCTCTCTCTCTCTCTCGCTCGCTCGCTCTCTCTCTCTCACACACACACATGCACACACGTATCTTACAGATTTACGTGTACATATAGCCTACGCGCATGCACAGAGCGCACTTACATGAGCGCACGTATAAGCAAATGTATGCACAAATACATGCACACGGCATGCACATGCGCACATTCGTTCCGACTCACACACAAAGATGCGTCATTACAAAGTAACACGCACATTCGCACAAGCCCTAGCATACACCAACAAAAGCCCAAGATAAAGCCAACCACATACGAGCAATAAGAATCGATTCAACTGCTCTATCGTCTTCATTTATAAGAAAATATTTCTGTGCGAATTTATCTTGAAACAGTTACCTCAAATGGTGCATACTTCAAAAATAAAAAATGTGATTTATATTGTTTGTTCTCCTCGTTGGCAAAGTGATACCTCCTTCCTTCCTTCATGTTTTACACTGATCTGATTTAAGGAAAAAAGAAAACAAAAGTTCTGGCGTTATTTAAGCTGTTCTTGATTAATATACACAAATATTGTATGTAACTAATTGATTGTTTATTTTATGTGTACAACTTTCTGTACTGTGAGAATATATGGCGTGCATGTAGTGTACTTATATTTGCTGATAATTGTCTCATTTGGACATTTACACAATGAGTCCCGTTAGCAAAAATAAAACGGGTTTTTGAAAGTTGTTTTCCCCCTCTGTTCTTCCCCTGCGTGTCCTTTATGGCTTTATTAGAGGAAGGGGCGAAAGGATGAGGGGTCGCGGCAGTTTTAATGTAAGTGGAAGACCATAACGTTGATTTAAATATTAGCCAGGTGACCACAATAAGTCAAGGTCATAAAACAGTAATGTCAGGACGGTCCTAGTACAGCACTGGAGGTGGATTTTATGATCTGCAAATATAATGTGCTGCAGTGGTAAATGTGCATTTAAAGGTGAGGAGGAGGAGGGCTAATCCACACGACAGCGGCTGCAATGTGCCGGATTCACGACTCTCCTCACTCATTCTTCCCCGGAAAAAACAGTCGCATTCTATTTAGGATAGCGGAACATTAGCCAGCCATGGATTAATATTGAGTGGATTTATATCAAACCACGAGTCAAGGCAAGAAATAACGGAACATGGATACCGGCGCCCAAGGTAAGACCAGACGTTGGTAATACTTTTCATATTGCTGGGGCTAAATACGAGTTTGGCTATGTTGCTGGTACCGTGGCACAGAGAAACTGGGAAATTAAAAAATGTATATAAGCATTCGTGGTGTTTTTTGATTGTATAGATATGTGTCAGGTGCGAGTCTGAAATTCGGAGCTAGGATTTGACCTACTAAAATAATTATGGTTTCCTTACATGAAAAGTTTTTGCAAGTTCTGTACTTTACAAGTTAAAGTATGTAAAGTTGTATGCTGACATTGTCTGCTTTCAGATTTTAAATTGATATCGATTTAAAAATGTATTTCTTTCAAGTTATTAGGTGGTAGGGTCCTTGACAAGCCTCTCCGTTGTGAGTTTTTATGATGAACCTAATGTTTGTTTGAAGAGATGCACGAATAGTCCAATTGGTTAAATTCAGTGTGCATTTTCCGTTTAATTGCCAGCCTAGGGTATGTTACCGGTCGGCTACAACTGGAAATGCATTCTATTGCAGTGACACTGGTTTGAGACGAAGTATGGACCTCCTCGTAATTTAGAATGCATTCTTTTATTAGATCTTATTAGACTGTCGATTTTGTGACATATTTTATTCTTTGTCCGTTGTGCTTGTCATTGGTTTCAGTCCCCCTCAGCGGATTGCCCACCTCGCGCAGCTGATGCGTGATTTAGGTAGTTTCATGTTGTTGGGATTGGCTTCTTGGCTCAGCAACAAGAAACTGCCCTGATTACGTCAGTTCGTCTTCATCAAGGGCGTCTATTTCCGTTAGATTACACACTCAGTCCCGAAATCCTCACAAATGGCATTGTAAATGAACCAAACAGCTTTACTCCCTGCAATTTCTTTTTGCCTTTTTACATTCGTTTATGTGATGGTCACAAAAAGTCTTTCAGCTTCCGAGAGGGAGAATGGGTTGTAAACATCATGGGGTAAACTTCAGTCGCTTTCTATTGCTGCACATGCAGAGGTGTAGGCCAGCCGCCAAGCCCATTGGTGTTTTAGGAGGCCGGGCTACAGAATTCCAGTTGCCAGACCAGGTGCGGTCCTACAAAACCTCAGACTCTAGGGAAATAAATAAATTGTCAGGGCGTCGTTTTTCTCTTTTTGTGAAATAAAAAGCACTATCATTTCCTTGTGTATCTTGTGCAGCTGTTAGGAAATTAAATAACGCTGTATTGCTATATTTCACTGCACTGAATATATTTATCAATATTACAATATCTCTCTCTAGTAGCGGTATACAGTCGTGGGCTAAAATTCCTTACTGTAAAATCTTGTGCTGAATCAATGATACATTTAGCTTCGAACAAAAGCGAAAGCACAAGGATTCTTGGAGTGAAGTTCATCGGGGTATGATCCTTTGCTGCCTCAAATGACTCTCTCTCTCATGCTGTATTACTGCTATCATGTTTGTTATTTTCAATGTTTCCACGAGCAGCAATGACTGAGCACATACATTACTATTACGTTCTTACAACCACGGCTACAACCCCACCACTACTAATGCTACTGCTTAGTATATATAGTATAATACGACTTCTACAACTTCTAAAAACATCCGACCTTCGCATACTTCGCTCGCTGTTCAACGGGAAGCTTTCCCCCGTAGCCTGTCACATTCTTTTATAGAATGACCGTCAACTTACATTGGCATTAATTAGTTGATTTTCTATTCCTGTAGTCGCCTATCTTGGACATTGTTGGGGGGAGGGGGGTGGCTATTCTATAAAAATATAAGACATATTTCCAATGGGAATAAAAATAAGAATGGATAATAACCTACACCTACACATATCGATACATTCACGAAATCAACAGACAATTGCTTATTCCTCAAGTGCAATATTGGTTACCAAAATAAAACAACCCATGAACTACTTTACATTGGTTACGTATTGACTATTAAGAACTGTACTCAACTGCAGGCAATTAAATTATCATACACTTATGAAGTAGCCTTGTAACCAAAGTTCCAAATGTTTGTGGTTACTGGCATCAATATATTTATTTTGATTTCGGTGGGGAGAATGCACTTCTTTGGTATGGTGGTTTGGTTTTAGAATTGGAAACAGGAATGTTGTACGCACGGACAGGGTTTTGCGGGGATTTGTGTCCAGAAATGTATCTCTGTTTTTCTTGCATATACATCTGTATTTACAATGCAAATGTTATTTTAATGGTGGTGATGATTGTTCTTATTTGATTATGATGATGATGATGATGATGATGATGATGATGATTATTAATATTATTATTATTATTATATTATTATTATTATTATTATTATTATTATTATTATTATGCTGCTTATAATGATGATGATTATGATGATGCTGATGATGATGATGATGCTGCTGCTGCTCATGACAATGATGTTGATGATGATGATTATTATTAATATTATTGTTGTTATTGCTATTGTTCTTGTTTTGTTATGAATAAGAAAAACTTGAGGAATCGAAATAGCAGGATAAAGAATCTATTTAGGCTAGCCTTTCGGGTCACTGGAAATAATGTACTGCTGGGTGTATATATATGTGTGCATGCATGGCTCATTGTGTAAAAGTAATGCTGAGCTGAAATAACACAGAAGGCTTAGATGTGAGCTTATTCTTGGGGCCAGGGTTTTACTATTTCTTCAGTATAGTAGTACTGTGAAACACTTATTTTGCTCTCACATTTGATTAAGTTCCAAGTGCCTCTTAATTGCAAAACCTACGACATATTACATTTTTACACGCACGCATTAATTTATGTATTCCGTCTAGAATCCAAAGTCATGCTCAGTCCGTGGAAATGAGCACAGATCTATTCTAGAATGCATCACCCTCAAGCTATTAACCAAAGCAGTAAGCATAAGCCTGTGAATACTGCATGTAAAAAAAAACATAATTATCTCGTGTTTTTGTATTACAAATACATACAATCGTGCATTCAATCTAATGCATTTGTACTTATTTCTGCAATGAATTTACCGTTCTTCAAAGTGCATATTGGTGTGCCAGGTAGCATATGCCATACTGAAAGTTATGTGTTGGCGGAGAATATTTTTTATAAAATAGAGTAATGGCAGTTCAATGTGGAATCTGTCCATTGTGGAATTCTGCTCGACTTTACCCACCATGACTAAATCTGCTTAAAATGCATTAAACAAAACAACTGATTCGTCAACCAAAATCTGTGGATTTTTTGTATTATTATGATTACTATTTCTATTATGATTATTGTTGTTGTTGTTGTTGTTGTCATTTTGTATTATATACCAAATTATATGTTATAATTATAATTCTGTAACTTGATACCGTATCTGAGCATTATTATGGAAATCGTCTTCATCATAATCGCTATGGTTTACCAACACATGCACACGGGATGTGTTTTAATAGACTTTTTATTATCTGCCATCATTTTATATAGTGGTTATGAGTGTTAGGAGTACACATTTGTAATTCTGAAACAAATTGTAAAATGCAACGATATGTCGTCCTTGAATATAGTAAAACTATTCAGCACAATATAACTATTATATTTTACATAGCATTATAATGCATAACCAGAGGTGTGCGTGAACAAAAATTCCTTGGTAGGTAGCCTAGTGTTGTTATATCAGTGCATGAATTGATACTTTTCATAAAATCTATTGTCCTTTTAAGTGTCACCTTCCATGGTAGGTATCTTGATTCTAATGTTTTGAAACATAATATGTAGCATGGACAAACCACGCCATTCGCGTTTAATCCAACAAGCAGTTGTTTTGTTTTATATTAGTGCAGATCCATTACGTGTATTTTGTTTGTTTTGTTTTTTGTTTTTTTGCTATTCGTCTTGCATTTTCAGGCTATATGAAGATGTTAATCTTACACTTAAAAAAGTCAATTTTAATGTGCGCAGGATCATTGTAGTTATGCTTAGAAGCCTCTGAAACGTGTACGAAACAATGTCCAAGATATAATATTTGTGATCAGTCACGTGATGTGGCAGTCTGCTGCAGTGCCTTCCAATCTTGTATCGATTGTCCTTGCAAACTGTTTTTATTCCCTGGAATAAAACTTCATTTTCGTGCAAGTCTTTGGACTCCTGATCTGTTAACGCTGCTGAGACATAATTGCTATTGGGTACAATTATTAATGGACGCGAATAACCTGGGCGGTCGCGGACGTGCCATTGGCTCGGAATGTAATTGTCAAATTATTTATTTTGCCTATTGGTCTTAGAATGTGCTGTACACACGTTATACTCCAAGATGATTAAAGCTTTCTTAATTCCGATAAAACAGGGCTAACCCACATCAGAGCTGTAGTTCTTTTTCGAATGAAGATTATTATGCCTATGGTGATGGTTCTGTAGTAACATAGCAGCTGGTGTTAGACGGCAAGGTTATATTTGGCGTTTCTCTATGCATGAAATAAACCCATGAAACAAAGGCCTATTTTATTTAACGTAGCCTACCAAAAGGTGTTTGCTGAACAAGGATTTGGGTAATTGCGTGTTTATTTGCAATCTGTAGCGTATTTGCAATTTGTGCATCGCTGTAAAGCGCGTAGGTATCGTAGGGTACTGCTGGTCAGAGGCCCATCATACACATACAATATCACGCCCTTGATCTTGAAATGTGAAACAGTGTTCTTCTGTTGTACGTAATTCACTTATAAATGTACATGCATGAAATAGAGGAGAGCTAAACTTTTAAAACAGTTCATTAAAACAATTCTAATTTGCCTTTAGAAAGGTACATTTATTTTCAGTACATTTGTCTGAAAATTACTTTGTATTTCTGGTTTAATTTGCATTTCCCCATTCCATTTTCTCCCAGCAATAATTACGCACCACACAAACTTAAGATCCACTCTTTATTGTGTATATGTTCATAAAAACATGAAACAATTACAATTAAATTAAAACAAATAGATCTAAACAATCTTTTGTGGCCTACCATGTTGTCATAAACTTTGTTGTAAGATTGTTGATACATGTACATAATTCACAAAATTACAAACAGAAATGCATGATAATCCAACCCACGAAAGGTTATGAATGACATATAGTATTTCTTTAACTAACAAATCTAAAAAAGTAACTATATTGATAATGAATTCATAATATCATCGTCGTTATCTTCACAATCATTCAATTACTGATCAATTGTACAGCCATTTTTATAAATTGTATATATTTATCTGAACATTATACTAAGTGAACCATTCCTGCTTTCGTGCGTATGTCCATTTATGGTTTTTCAGATATTTGATATTGGATATCGAGATGCGCTGAAACTAAAATTAAAAAGCTTTCACAGTCACTGAACTATAAAGCTGTTAGCAGTAATTGTCCTCCGCGTGGCTTGTTGGCTTTCCTTTTTTATTCTTCTTTTTTATTCTTCTGCATATCGTAGTGGGTCCTGACAAAAAAAACTTTCCAGAGTGGGTTTGGTAAAATTTTAAAGAAATCTTCCTCACACAATTATACGCATTTGCCTACACACAAGGAAAAGCAATTACCTGTAATATCAACCCGATTCCATGTCCAACAATGGCCTGTTTTACGGTGGTGTTATTATTATTATTATTATTAACATTATTATTATTATTATTATTAATAATAATTACAATAATATTTTAAAAGTAACACAACCGTAAATGTAACACAATTAGAAAATGTAGGAATCTAGACGTCTAGGAGTATAAATTGACAGACCTTTTGACATAAACAGACTACGTTAACCCCGATATGGCTCAGGTTTTACCCGGATATAGCCTGGCTACGTCCTAGTCGGCTAGAAAAAAACTTTTCAACCAAATTGTTTTCACTTCAAGGCTTAGACGGTGTTTCTCCGACTTTCTTGTTCAAGTTATTTGCGTCAATTATATTGTTTACAATGACATAATCAAACTTTTAACAGATGCATCTTCCAGTTTCTTTAGACAGAATAATATATATAGCCTACACATGAACATTTATATGTACCTAAGTTATGCGATCACTGCAAAAAGATGACGTCATGCCTTGAAATTGAAGAAAGCGACATAAGCACACATCCACGAACTGGAAACTTTCACAAGGCTGATATTCTAGAAGGGTATGCATCTTGACAATGGCCGCGTTTCCCGAACGCGTTAAGAACGTTCTTAAGCTAAGAAAGTTCTTAAGGACCTTCAATTAATAAGGTCCTTAAGAACTTTCTTAGCTTAAGAACGTTCTTAACGCGTTCGGGAAACGCGGCCAATGTCGCCTATCTGATTGTAACTTCACCTGTCTCTCGTTCTAGTGATGTTTGCGTGTCATGTGAAGTGCAGGTTCCAAATATAATCTCAAACATATAACAATGGCTATAATCCTAATAATAGTATTGAATTAGTGGGCTACCACGTCGTATTCAAAAAGACCTTGCGTCCCGGTCTCAGTGAGCAGCAAGTGTTGCTTGCATTGTGGACAGTGTAGACCGTATTGAAGTTGCTAGTCCACGGCCACCATCTACACTGGCCAAGATATTCAGAAACTATGGCCGGTTGCATTTGAAAGCAAGAACAAAAGTCTTTATTACAAAAAAATATTATGCTAACTTTAAATTGTATAATTACATTTAATGCCTCCCACTCGCGTTAAGGAAATATTCACCCGGACACAATTAAACACTCAAACAGATACACATAAGATTTTGTTAATTCTGTGAATGCTTAATAAGAGATTTATGAAACCATTTCAGACGTTTTTGTATTTACTACCGAATATAAATCCCCGATTAATTTGAATTCACTCACAGTACCATTTTTTTCTTATTTGCGCAACAGAGAAACATTAGAAATATTAGGCTACTCCATGCGTTATAATTCGGAATATAGATGAACAGGCATCCTGTTAATCAACAATAAAATTCCATATCCGAAAGATAATAGACTGAAATATTGTAGACAATATTACATTGCTAAAATATATATATGATAATGAACTTAGTTCTATCATAGATTATGAAATTGGAAATGGGTTTTGGTCCATGTCCAAAGTTTTGCCATGCTTCCCCAGTTGCTTCTTAAAAATGCAAAGTGGTAACAACGCGTGTATATTTGGACAATAGATTGTAGATTAATTCAACAAAGAACAACAGTACTGTTTTAATCCTTTCGCTTCATACTGGACGAAAAAACGGATTGGCAAATGTACCTTTTACGGCTTTGTTTGTAGAGAAAAAGAGTAAAAGAAATGGTCGCTAAGCATAATTAATGTTAATTGTAAACGATGACTGATCTACATAGTTATACACAAGACATGAAACAGTTTAACAATTTGCTTATACAATCAAACAACGCGCATATTGCCATTTCGTAAACAAACGTCATCCAGCGCATAAGGCTACGTAAAGACACTACATTCATTTTGTTTGCACTTCTATTTCTACCTTTTCATTAAAGTAATTTTTTCATCTTTCTTGTCTTGTACTATATTTTATAAATCACGCCAACCATCTTTCCGCCAACCGTCAACCAACCTCCATCTTTCCACTAACTTCAGTGGCTGCAGCATGTGTACCAAGCTTCCATATAGGCTGTCTAGCACCATTCTTACTTGTAAAAAAAGCCGGTGTACTTATATGTTTGTCATTTTAGCAAGAAGGACATACTGTGCATAATCCGTCAATAGATTGCAACATAAAGACGCCCATTTTACTTAGTATGCATATATGCGTGGACTTGACTTGCATCCGAACGACTCCTATACAGCTGCTCACTCTTTTACAAACATATTTTCAACAAATCGGTGTCACGGGAATGCTTTTTGTTGACAATACAGCTTCTGAGTTATAGTTTTTTTAAAGTATTTTTTTAAAGTATTTTGTGAACTACAGGAGTTAAGTCTGTGTCAAACTATTTATGTGTTAGCAACGTGGCTTGCTGTATAAGCAGGCAGAACCTTCTGCAAAATACCTGTGGAAAAATACGATGGTCCTGGGATTCATTTAGGCTAACATTTATGATAAGCTACCTCGTATTTTCCAACGTTTACTGATGTCTTGTCTAATAATTATGTGCTATTTCACTGATGTCTAGGGTGAAAAAATAAAGTTGGGGGTCTTCTATTTCATCTAATGGAAATTATAGTAAGGTTGTTAGCACCAGTTTATACATATATACATACGTGTATATATTTGATTTGAGAAATAATACAATTATAATTTATATTACTTCACAGAGTGTGGGAGTTTTTTCATTGATTGGTCTAGTTTCTATGTCACTGCGATGTCACATGTAGGTTGAGATAATTCGGCAAACAGGACGTTTGGCCCTGTCCTGACTGACAACGACTGCACATCAGGCGCCCAGACTCCGCACTGCGGAGTGACTCAGTCATTGAAATTATCACAAAGACCCTGGACACTAGATAATTTCATTTACGCTATGTATGTCTTGATAATTATCATCTCTTTGTTGATCTGTTATTACATTTTTGAAGTACATTCCCATTGTTTTGTTTATCATCGGATTCTGGTTTAAAACATGACTGAAATATAGGAGTAATGTCGGTTTACTGTACTATTTAATTAGTTACACACTGCACATGCCAATAGTTTAGTAATGAATGTATGTGATAGACGTGGCAATCTGGCAGGCCGGGTGGGGCTGGCAGTGTAGCTCCGTGTTTATATCCATATAATAATTTAGCAGAAGGCGTGGGAAAACACAGTTGGGTCGGATAATAACCTTCGTGCAATGTTACACAGCATTACGTGGATTAACTGGAAGATGTACGCCAGCAATGTCAACACACAAGTACAGTGTCACCAACCTATCTAAAAAGACTTCAAAATATTTTTCTTTAACTGTTCAAAGAACATGCAACCGACATCCTAGATAACACCAAGACAAACTATGGTCAAAATCAAAATCAAAGATTATAGCCTAGTGTTAGACATTCTTTATCTTTTGTGAGTCGTATGCATTCTGACTAATCTATATTCACTTCAGTTTTGTATTTCTGCTAATTCCTTTACTTTGAATAAAATGTATAACTTTTACTGCTGTTTACTGCTGTCAGGTCCACAAAAATTAAACATTTTACCTTGGCTTTATATTTCTGCCATGCTTCTGTTCTTATCCATTGAGTTCTTTTTCGTGATCTTGTTTTGACGAGCGATGTGTTTCACGTGCACCGTGTTGGTTTACGCGCTACGAGGAACTCGGCTCAGATTTTATTAACGACACGTTTATGAACAATCAAATGGTCCTCGTAAAAATTTATTGAAGGACATAAAAAAACATGAACGACCACTTGCGAATGTAGCTGTGTCAGTGCGAATGTTTTCAGGCATCTTACGATTCCCACCCCTCCAAAAATGTTAAAATCCATTTTACAAGGGATTACTTCCTATATCAGCCAAAGTGTTTAACTCTAATTTCGGCTTGTTCGAGGCACACAGCTACAGAACCACTTTTTTATTGAGAAGCTCCCTCATCAAAATGAATTAAGGCGCATTTTGTTTAGCTTATAGAAGGTACATCGTTAAACGCACAAAGGAGGAGACCCGTTCAAGAATGTCTGTGGTATTTTAATGTACTATCGCCTTACCAGATATGAACATCACACTTAAAAGAACGTACCATCGTTTTCTAGACAGAGATTAATTACACCAACAAATAGTGCCCTCTATTTGCTTGCCAACGTACCTCGCGTTCCAAAACGGCGATGCAGTTCTTGGAGCTTATTTTAATAAGACACGGAAAAATAATTCGTGGCTATTTCGAGACTCTAGTTTTGCCATTTTAAAGCCACCTGCTACATAAACGCCACTCTGATGTCCCTAAGCACATCGCTTTCCCAGAAGGTTTCGCGCATTGATCCACTGTGTAATTTTTTGGGGTAAATATAATCACGTGTTGCATGGGCGACCAATGAGAGCTAAAGCAGCCCGGAGAAATAATTACCTGGCTTGATTGTTCTATGGGCAGATAAAAAAGTACACATACACTCCATATAATAATCGGATGCATGTATAAGAGACGAGAGGCTTCGTCATGTCGACCACGGGTCCCATAAGCAATTATTATGTGGATTCCTTGATAAACCATGAAAGCGAGGAGGTGCTGGCGACTCGATTTTCGGCTCCCGACTTGCTTCCCACTAGCTCCCGTCAAGCGTCGCTTGTACCGGAGTGTTCCGATTTTCCTTCTTGCAGCTTTGCTCCGAAACCTACCGTTTTTACCACCTCGTGGGGCCCAGTCCACTCCCAGTCCTCAGTGGTTTACCACCCGTACACTCACCAACCTCACTTAGGAACGGACTCCAGGTACGTGCGCTCGTGGCTGGACCCTTTATCTGGAGCCGTATCCTTCCCAAGCTACCCGACAAGCGGCAGGCACTATGGGCTGAAACCTGACGCCATCTCGGAACGCAGATCCGCAGACTGTGTGGCCTCCAACGGACGCAGCTACTCGGACTATCTCTACGGCTCATCCGCTGACATCAGAGATAAGGCTCATCAGAATATCTCCTCTCCAGAGTCTGAGGTTTTGGCTTCCGGAAAGCACAAAGAAGACAAACCTGAATTAGACCCGAGTAAGTTGAAGTAATTCACGTTTACAACCGGGGATGGGAGTTTTTGGGGGTGTATTTGCTGCCTGCAAAGCTGTAGCTTGGTGTTGTCTTCCATAAAACGAAATTATCTTCTCTTTTCTCTCCCCTCTTTCCACGTCAGATTATGGCTGTTCTGACAGCAGGCTGCTCGTACTGGGAAGGGCAAAAGCCAGTCGTGTAGGGTTATAAAATAGGAAACGGGCTATAAACTGGGAACTCTTAAAACAAGCTATTCAAAGACGGAACTAGTTGTATCACAAACTCTGACACACTGACTGACACAGGCTTTTGGTTCTGATCATTTATTTTTCAAAGAATTGAATCCACGTGTCATTACTGTTATTATTATTATTATTATTATTATTATTATTATTATTATTATTATTATTATGATTGATTCAGTTGTCATTAAGAATAGTAGTAATACTAGTAGCAATACCAAGTGGCCTATTATTCTATGCGTAGTATTGTAGTGCAATTGCACTGTCATTTAATGTGTTCTTTTTTTTAAAGGAATGGAACTCATGTTTCAGATTCAGCTCTTTGTGATATGAGTTACATTTGAAACATTCCAAAAGATTTAATGGTCGCCAGAGTCAGCGGCACGACACATCGAAATAACCATAGCATTAAAATCATCAGGAGGATGGTATACTAGCATACACGCGTGGGTTTTTTTTATGCACATATAGATTTTTTCCTCGGTTGCAGTTATGTGTTCGCACAGTCGAACATACATTTTAAACCATATTTGAAATAGTGATTTAATTTATGAAAGTTTTGTGCAGATGCAAAAGCTCAATCTAACACAAATAAATCAGGCCTATCTATTTGATATTTCAGTTGTACCAAGTTGTGTCCATAATATTTGGAATGTTATTTTCTCAGAATAACAAGGTGTACATTCAGTGTGTAGTTTTGGGGAAGTGATACCACAGGTATGCAAACTGACACATACAAATACATACGCGCACAAGATTAGCCGCTTTACATACAAACTCGAGGACACAACTTATAGAACGATATCGAGGTACTTCGACAGTAGACATGCAAAAGCTTGGAACCAAAAGCGTTTAAATGCGTTTATGGGCCTGTAAACCAAATGGGCGCACTTGCAATTTTACGACCCGTCCTTTCTTAAGCGCTGTACGGTGCTAAAATGGACTAACTGGAGAAAAGACAAGCCACACAACGATTCTAATGAAAATAGGAAGTAAGTTGTAAAAAAAAAAACTCTGGCAAGACATAATCAACTATTACACATGACTGGGGTCTATGAGGAAAGGAGGAAGAAACCTGCCTCACTGTAAATAAGTTGACCGGATCTTGTCTTTATCGTCTATTGAGCAATGTTTGTTTTTCGGTTTGCAGATAACCCTGTGGCGAACTGGATCCACGCGCGCTCCACCAGGAAGAAGCGTTGTCCATACACAAAATACCAGACACTAGAACTCGAAAAGGAGTTTTTGTTCAATATGTATCTTACCAGGGACCGTCGATACGAAGTTGCTCGAGTGCTAAATTTAACAGAGCGGCAGGTTAAAATCTGGTTCCAGAATCGGCGAATGAAGATGAAGAAAATGAATAAAGAAAAGACCGAGGTTAATGAACAGTAATGTGAAAACACCGAGGGCAATGGACAGTAATGCCCGATGGCTGGTGTAGCTAAATGCAGGAAAAACAGAGCAATGCATTCGGAAATATACAAATAACAGACTGGATAGAAAAAAGTCTCCCTCTTTATAATGTCCCTTTGATTTGTATGCTAATTTCAAATTTTGCTATATTTCACATAATGCAAACTCTTTTTTACACACACAAATTATTGACACCGGGCTGTACACATTGGCCGGGTGGGTTTTAGAACGACTAAAGCTATTGCGAATTGAATTGTTATGTTCTTATTTGGTTTATAAGAAAAAAAATACCTATATAGTGAGAGGAAATAAACACATTTTCAAAAAGTTAAAGGTGGCCAGAGGAAAGTACTTGAATTTTTTTGTTGGCAAATTATGTCGCAATGCTTGTTTAATTTTAGTTGATGCTTTCTATGAAGTTATGCAAGTTTGCATATTTTGTACAGAGAAATAGAATAGCAAAATGGCAGTAACATTTGTCTGTGTTTGCGTCAATGTGGGAATAGATTTTTGATGTACCCATTGTTGTATTTTTGCATTCTTATCTGTAGATTCTGTAAAGTTATGTTATATTGTAGATTGTGGTTATATTTAAATATACCGTACATCACCAAGTGTTCATGTGTTTGCTCCTTTGATACGTGTGCACGCGCGATATGAAAAATACCGAGAAATATGCCGTTGACCCTCATCAACCCCCCCCCACCCCCCACCCCTTCAAAAATAAAAAAAAACACACAAAAGTTTTAGAATAAGCATTGTAGGGGGGACTTACATTAAACTAAACATTTTAGTTAAAATACATTCTAGTGTGATTGCCTGTTAATGCACTGTCAGCTCACATTGGAAGCAGCTGTCAAGCAAGCTCATTATTTTTATGATTTGATTTCCTCTTAACTGAACACTTCCTGAGCACTTCCTGCCATCTTAAGTCTATTCCCAGCTCCTTTAAAACAAACGTGGGGGAGAGTATTGTGTATAGTTAGATGTAGCTTCAATACGAAATCCCCGTTAATAAAGACTTTGCCCGTGGCCAGGACACATGTACTTCATGTATATTCAACTTTTATTCGTTTATTTTATTTTGCTTGGTCTATTTAGTCATGTTTCTAATTCCAATGGTTGTGTAGTTTTTAAAATGTAGCGGAGTGGTCCAGTCGGATTTAATCCTGGCAATATATAAAACATAAAACTATCTATCTATCTATCTATCTATCTATCTATCTATCTATCTAATCTTCGGCATACACCAGCAAAAGTATCTTTCCGTTCAGAATGCTACATTTCCATAAATATGTGGTCAATCCCTAGCAATTATTTCCCATGTATGCTGACTTGTGATATAGTTATAGCAGTTACATAGATTGGCGAGCGCTATTTACAACGGCCTATGACTATTACTACTGCCGGGGACCATTTATTAATCCTTGACGAGGCCTTACTTACCATGCTTGTCTGTTTTTAACCGCATTGCAAGATACGAACTACAATACATGGCACACACGTGTGTGTGTGTGTGTGTGTGTGTGTGTGTGTGTGTGTGTGTGTGTTCACGCTTGCAATTAAATATTACTTTCACATACCCTTACAAGCACGTCATTACTGTTTATTTGGCGCTGCGATAACTAGCTTGAACCATATTTGTGCGTTGTTCTCAGCTGGAACGCATGTGAAATGGGCCTTTCAACGTCTGATGTTTGTTGCCATGGAGCTGGACTAAACTGCCTTTATGTAGTGGCACAAACAATGCTGACAGGATGCTTAGATTTTAGTGCCCAATATAGTTCAACATTTCCGCAGCCAAGCTAAAAAATGCAGGTTTTACTGCCGTGTAAGACCTCGCGGTGTTTGTCTCCAATGTGGGAGAACAAAGCAAACCCAGGGAACTGGCTAGACGTCTGGGATAAATGACTTTATTGTCTTAATATAAGGTGGTGTTGGCGGGTTTCAAAGGAAGACTATTGCGCTTGTTTTGTCTGCGGACCCCGCTGCAAACCCGTATCTCTCTCATTTTGTTCCTGGGGGCTGTGGGAGTCTTCAAGCCCCGGAAACTGATAAAAGCTCCAAACTTGAAAAGCTACTTTTCCTCAATGTATTCATTCCATTACCAGCCGTCAATTTCCCATTGACTACCTGAAAATTAAACCAAGAGTATATGGTGTGGAGTGTGAGTTCACCAATTGAGGACGGCAGGTACCCTATGCGGTAGGCCATATTATGCATTGGTGGAACATATTCAAATATATCTGATGACCTTCCTCCTTCCTGCCCCCTGTTATGATAATGATTATATTAGTAAGATTAATATTAAGAGTATGGTTATGATAATGATGATGATGATTAATATTAATATTAATATTATTGTGTTTGTTGCTTCCCCACTCATAAACCAGCCAACCAACTGGAACAGTGTGTCTTCAACGGCCAACAACCGACGTACACACTAGATGTCGCTGTTGATTCATAGTTGACACTTTCTCCCGTTTCTGGCTGTCATTTGATATGCACTTTAAATCCAGAAACTGGAATGACGGCGGCGGCACTCTCGAAAAATCAATCCGCCAACGCTTATTTGAATTTATATTTTCTGAATAATGCAAATGTTCTTACCTTGTTTCAATTTTAAAAATCATTTGTATATGTTCATTCGACGGCCTTTCTAGGATATTGCAGATAACCCACTCGTTATATTTAACTTGTTTTCTAAACGTTTTTGTCCACTTGACAGGCGGAAACATAATCACGTTGGCCCAATGTCCTAATGTTGCCTCTTTTTACTAAACATTTTACTCTTTCAGAAACATGGGACTGAATACTGATCTTCCAGTTCATAAATCAGGTTTATCTGTTCAGTTCAACATTGAAGATGACTACTCTATAATGCACTATACAAACCAATTATAGTGTACACTTCTCTGGGAAAAGCTGACGTTTCTTAACCATTGTTTCGTTTTTAATTTTAGAGGTGTGAGATTTGCCTTTTACTGAAACTTAATAGGCCTATAGAAATTTGTTCAAAATATCAGTTCATACAGAATTGTATTGGTGTTGCAAAATGAGTGCCTGTCTTCATACAAAATAATTAATGAGCTAAATAATGAACTAGATACATACAAATCATTGTTTCAATCAAAGGAAGTTGCTTATGTGAATTATAAACCAAGAATATCTTAATTTAGAAAAGGTGTATGTTGACAAAAACGCGGCTTCAGGTGTATTCACAATTAAAAGGCCGACACAAATTGATACAAATGTCTGATTTTTTATTAATTGAATGAAATGATAACAAAAACTAAAAGATAAAAAGTTAAAAGTTTTTTTCTTTACGTAGGCCTACATTATATCGTATGTGGTGACGAAAGGTAATTTTCAGATTAAGACCGGAAAAGATTAAGACCGGTTTTAAGATATCCGCAGTCAGTATCCAAGTAGGCCTATCCCAAACGAATTGACCAGTTCTCATGAAAAGAATAGTGTCTGCTACATTTTAAACCGTGCATTAATATCGTCAGTCACGCCATAAAATGGATTCCAACTGTTGAGGCCTTGTGAATGTGCTCTTATAGAAACAAAACATTGCTTGTGCTAAGTATGTGGTAACTGAAACAACGGGGGACATATTGTGTATACAATATATACATGCATATAAACATTTAATGAGGGACAGGATTTACAAAAACAGGTAAAGGATCAGACCAGGACAGGAAGATAGCCAATGTCTAGGCTAGTGTGTGTGTGTGTGTGTGTGTGTGTGTGTGTCTGTGTGGGTGTGTGTGTATTTTGGAGGAGGTCTTTGTGTCGGGTATGTCGATACAATTAAATTGATCAGTAATGTGCACACTTATGGGTCCTGTTCTTGGCTTTCGGAGATATTTTAATGGTTAGGGTTGAATTACCATTTCTTATTACAACCATGCAATACCACATTTAATGTTATTTAACCGTTAAGATCAGAAAAACAACAGCTCACCGATGTAGTAGTTTGGCCTACTGCATTTCTTTCGGGGCAGATTGCTTTTGTCCTATGTTTATAGACACGGACAATATGCTGTAGCAATTATTTGCCTGTGGGATATTTGTTGTTTTAAAACAGTACACCACCCTGAGCCTATGAACATTACCTCGTTGTGTTGTTCAAGGTAGACGTCTGAGAACACCCGTGAAAAGAGGGAATATGGGGATGAGGGGGTGGTTTGAAGGTTGGTGGAGAGAGGAGGAGGGGGTCGATGTGGTGGGGGTGGGAAGCAAAAAAAAAAAAAAAAACGCTTGTGACTGTACCGGCGGAGCTAGCCAGCTTTAGCTGTAGCACACATCAACCGTACATGACATGAGCCGGATTTCAAGCTGCAAATAAAAGGAAAGGGTGAGATATAGATACAGTATCGTATAACAGAAATAGAAAGTGAACCGGACAGCGAACGAATCTGAGATTATCCACCGGGACAGGAGCCTTTTTACCCCGCGTCCCTCGGGTTCCGGCTGTTGTGTGGTGGAATATAACTTGAGCAGCAAAACATTTTTTAGAAGAGCACATTATCGAACAATTACATTTCATTTTTGAATGCGAAGGAAAAATGAGCTCCTATTTTGTTAACCCCCTTTTTTCAAAGTACAAAGGCAGCGAAACATTGGAACCAACTTACTACGACTGCCGGTTCCCCCAAAGCGTCACCCGGAGTCATGCGCTGATGTACGGACCCGGAGCGGCTGCGCCGGGCTTTCAACACCCGTCTCATCACGTCCAAGAGTTTTTTCACCACGGGACATCGGGAATATCTAGCCCTGGATACCAACAAAACCCATGCGCTTTAGCGTGCCATGGAGATGCCACTAAATTTTATGGATACGAAACCCTTCCGAGGCAATCGCTTTATGGTACCCAGCAAGAGGCAAGCATAGCGCAATACCCAGACTGTAAATCGTCCAATGGAACTAACCCTGGAGAAGTACAAGGCCACCTAAATCAAAATCCGTCTCCTGGTCTTATGTTCCCTTGGATGAGACCCCATGGTTAGAATTCTTTTGTATTCTTCTCTAATGTCTGAAAAAGGAAAACACACATTGTGTGTGTGTGTGTGTGTGTGTGTGTGTGCGTGTGCGCGCGCGCGCCCGCCCGCGTCGTACGTGTGTGTCTGCGTGCGTGTGTGTGAGCGAATAAGATGATAACATCTGTGTCTATGTCAGACTGTTCATTCTTAATCCTTAGTTTTCATTTCGAAAAAGGTCAATATCATGAAATTCCATCTTTGATTGCGGTATCATCCTTTGGTCTGTTTGTTTTAACTAAGTGAACAAGTGAACAACTTCTCTCCCACCTCCCGTTAAAACTGTCACATATAAATTTCGAATGTGTACAGGTTAATCTGAGGTGGAGAGTCACTTGATAGACGCAGTGTTGTGTTGATAAAAGCCAGAACAAAATGAATTGTCATATAAATGCGGGATGTAGGCTACCCAGGTAAACATCTTGGCACGGCCCTCATGAAGCCTTCGTTGGAGAAGGGATAACGTGGTGTTAAAGCAAAACGCTTTTTCCATTATTCCTGAAAGAAAATAAAAACCACGATTTGTTAATTATACATTCTCTATTTCAGACTTTTTTTTTTTTTTTTTTTTGGGATAATACCCACATCCACAGACAGAGCTTAATGTCAATTGGTTTGTCACATCAGCTTGCCCACCACCGTCGTAAACTCCCTTGCTGTTGTTGAGCTAAGAATGTGCATGATCCATTAATATGAAATGCAGGATGCATGTATAAGATTATGCAATTTGCATTTATTGTCGCAGCGCCAACGTAAATCGTATGTTGATGCCATGCTATCAGAACGATACATGTCGGATGATGATGCAGGATTATGAAGAGAAACTAAACATCTCAGAAAAATACATTTAAAGCACAAACACACAGTCAAAGTATGTCTTTTGTATCAAATGACTGAATCTGCTTTTCTTTGTTGTAGATCTTTGAATTTGTTGGAAGCTTTGTTAAATTAAATCAACTTTGGCATTCGACTGCATCAGTTTTCTTGACATTACCAGGATTATCATTAAAATGCAACTTGAACTATGACTACTACTACGACGACGACAAATAACGAAGCTACTGTTATCGATAATGAGAATAAGCATCATCGTCACTATAATAATAAGAAGAAGAAGATAATGATGATGATGATGATGATGATGTGATTCAAAAATCAATAAGAATATATTGAAATATTTATTTCTATTGTATCATATTGTCAAACTATAGACGTTCATTGGATAAGGTCTGGCTTGCAGAATGATGGGTGTATTGTGGAATACAGTTGCAAATTGCAAATAATGCACGCTTGCTACTAATGTCATTGTAATATTCGCCTAATGAAATGACGTGAGTAAAGCAACCTTTAAATGTTTTATAGGAGGCCTGTGATTACTGTCGATACGACTGCCTGCATATTCTAAAGCATTCTATTCCCATTTGACTTCACAGCCCCGGGAAGGCGCAGTGGACGGCAAACATACAGTCGATATCAAACGCTTGAACTGGAAAAAGAGTTCCTTTTCAACCCTTACCTGACACGCAAGCGACGCATCGAGGTGTCCCATGCACTGGGCCTGACAGAAAGACAGGTGAAGATTTGGTTTCAGAACAGACGAATGAAATGGAAAAAAGAGAACAACAAAGACAAATTCCCGGGCCAAAGAGGAGAGGCTGACGTTGAGGCCGAGGCTGACGAGGAATGCAACGAGGACGGTGAAAAGGAAGAGGGGGATAAGAAGGAAACGGAAGACAAAGATGAAACTAAAGAGTGATTTTGTTGCTTGGTCTTTTTATGGTTATATTGCTTAAAGGGTAGAGATAGAGAAAGGAGAGAGGGAGAGAGCTGAGTGAGAGAGCATAAAGTTTATGGTCACCGTTTTCAGTCAACAAGTGAAGAAAATCCCATTGACATAATTGTCAAACCACTTTCCGACGTAATGCACTCCCAAGATGCGTCTAAAATGTGCTGATTCTTATGATTATGTAAACCTTCTCTCAATGGGCAATCTCGTTTTTATATATTTTAAAAAATGCTCCACAGAGCCCTGGTTTTATACTGAACACAACTTCCATCCAGCATGTTTTTAAAGGTTTGTTTCACATTCAATAGTCTGGCGAATATGTGCAACTTGCTATTAAGCCCAATAACTTTGCCAGCGTATTTTTCTTGTCTGAATTACAAACGCAGGCTAGACAACTGAGTCAGAAACTAGCCGCCGATGACAAGACTAGGCCTATCTATTTCGATAACTAGAAATTCGAATTAGCCTATACTCTTTTGAAACGTGAAATGTTCGGCGTCTGCACAGGTATATTTCCGTATAGACTTATCACAATTGTTTTCAACACCTTGCAACTGTTCATATTTGCCCCTTTTAGCCCTTGTGGAGCCAGTGGCGTGATGAATGAGGCTTAGCATATTTATTTCGCGAGGTAGCCTACAGATATGATGCTTAGTTAATTTTGGTGTCTGTATTTCTATTTTATCTATTTTAAGTATTATTTGCGGTGTGGGTTCGTGGGAGGGTGGGTTCAAATACGTATTTTTTATAACTCACGTGATCAAGGATTCCCAAGGAATTTAAATAGCTTGAGAAAAAGAAATGCTACCTAACCCTGGGAAAATGCAATACAAACGGAATTTCTTTTATATAGCATATAGTTGTACCAATCTTAATTTATATTAATTCCCCAAACGCATATGCTAGTTATATTTTGAAATATTTCTAAATGAAATTTGGTAGACGTTATGAGCTCCAAGCTACCTACCGTATTTTCGAAACATAGGGGCCTAGTCAATCTAAAGTGAAGTAAAACGTCATAGCAATACAAAAAAAGAAAAGAAAAAAAAAGAATTATGACCACTTTTACTTTTGGTTATGAACTTTTGTATTTCCAGCTCAGAAACCTGAAGAATTTTTAAGTAGGCTATATCCATTATTTCATTTAACAGCAATGTGGCTTGCGGTTTCATGTTACACATTTGTAGTTTGTTAGCATTGACGCAAAATGGAATCTGGTTGGAGATGAAACGTCGTGTTGCTGGATCACATAAGCTCCACTGATGCTACCTGGACGAAATAATGTCTGCTGCATGAGCCAATTCCATCTACCACAGTTAATCATTTATGTGGTAATATGTGATCAAAATCAACACTTAAAAAACGTTCAGTCAATATGTGGTTTGTTTAATTTCAGGTTTTGTATAATTTAGGGAATTGTGCAAATGATGAGTAGTTAACTACTGGGTTATTTTGTAATGTCTATGTAGCCTATTTGCTTTAGAGAAAGTTTTGGCTTGGTTTGTGATAAAATGTAATCGCCCCTCTACGTGTGGCTAAGCCATATTGATTGTGCTGCATTGCATTTCATACAAATAAACAACCCTCCCTCCCCCCCCCCCCCCCCCCAACAACTTAAAACTGCCTATAAAAACGCACATGTCGGTGTCTACTATCACCATAGCGACAAACAGAGCTATTTCTAGAAAGCGTTGGTTATACTATTTTAATGTGCTGATGCTATAGAGTAGATTTAAATTGCACTGAATGTAATCTTTGTGTATGTATTCGTATATCTTGCTGTTAACAATATGCTCGTTTTCTTATGTTTCTAAGTGAAAAGATCTATACATGGTTTTGCGTGTACACACTTGATGTTGAGACGTAATAAAATTTTTAAAATTTCAAAGGATTTAGCTGTAGTCTTTTGGTTTGTTGGCAATACACCATTACCAATACATCCCACTCTGCGGCCTACTGTCTCTTCCCATAAATTAATGCCACACGTTCATGTACAACCCATCAGACGGTCTTCTCCACTTGCTCAATCTGTCTTCATAATGTATACAAATCAACCACTCCATTTCCTCAGAGTCCGCCATCGGTGTTGCAATTATTAATCTAAAAAACATAGATGAACTGATGAGCGACACAATTCACAGCACATTTCATTTTGAGAAAAATGAACTGAACAGAAACCGC
>NC_083773.1:27925633-28185633 GCF_963514075.1 Conger conger | reverse complement strand
CGTTTTTTCACAGTAGCAATATATAAATATTTCCATGTGTCGCAGTAGCATATGTCCTGCTAAAATTGTGAGGGAAAGAGTACAGGGTTTGTGAATAGGAAGAAAGGCCTTTAAGCAGCATCCTTTGACACGGAGAGGCCGGGTGACGATTGTGTGCATGGGTTAATATAAAGTATCTTGAATTTGTTTATTTGGAACAGCATAGAGTGATGGAGTTGCGCAACTCCAATCAGGCTTTTTTCAGTTTGAAGTGTATGTGGGCTAATAAATGATACTTAATCAAATCAACTGATATTTAGGGAGACCTGTTTACAGCATTGACAACTTTAATACGTTTATGTATTCAAAATGCTTGTGTATGTACATCTCTGAGACAATAGCTCTGTGCACATTTTTGATTTTCAGAATTTGAAATCCGCGTGTGTATCCTGCCATTGGTACATTTATTGTATTTTGGGAAGAAATTGGGTCGACATCTGGGAGTTAATTCGCCGTTTGTGCTGAGACACCTTGTACATTTTCTAAGTAAACTGGAAGACAAAAACTAGCGATTAAACTACTGTATATTCTGCCAGCTCTGAGACATGGAATTAGCTGTAGGAGCATATAACTTCTATATCTTTTTGCGCAGACCGACTTAACATCCACATTTATAAGTCAATAGGCCAAAGCCGATGGCTGGTTAGAAATGCGGAAGAAATTATTCTAGTGATGATCACAATCGCAATATTGATAGGGAACGTCATGCATGTACATTTTTATTAAAATAATTACCAGGGGTGGCTTACAGCCATATCGTTTGAAGTAAATATGCATACAAATGAAAAAGGTTGGATTAGTTGTTTCGGTAAGGAAAACGGACACAGTAGGCCTACTGAATGGGTTTTTTGCATTATGGAAGTAGGTAATCCAACATATACATGTTAATATAAGCCATCAGAGGGCTTGGAATTTGGTATGTATTCTAATATTATCGCTACAATTAAAATATTGATTTAAAAAAATCAAGTCTGCTTTTATGAATGTTAAATTCAAACGTGTCTTTATCACTATTTTCCTTTTCTTGATCTTACGTATTATTTCATTTATATTTACATTTCTTACTTTTGTGATGCACATTGGACAACGCATGAAAGGTGCAGGCAGCATACATGAAGATAGGCTTTTTAAAAAAAAATTTATGCACATCAGTACTCCTAAATATGTGCAGACTATTTGATATTGAATAGACTGGTCATTCTTTTCCGACAACCGAAAATAGGTTGCTCTGAAATTACATTTTATGTCGTCAGTTAGCTACTAGCCTGGTGTTATTACTGATAATGTGAACAATTGACCCACTGATTTGACGATTCTTGTGCAAGGTGGTATAACATCCAACAAAAATGTTTGACGGCCAGTTTTAAATGAACAATTAAGATATATTATTTATGGCTATTATGAAATAAAGCGCCACGTCAAATAAAAACAAAACAAGTCCAGCGCCTAAATGTGGGAATAAATGTGGGCCTGCATCACAATTTACTTTCGGTGTGAGCCACCCGACTCTCCGACAAACACGTCCTACCCTCATGCCCCTATGTACAGTCAACACCGCCACCTTGTGTCATTTTCTCGATACACCCAACGTCACACGTAATAATTTATGACACTAAGGATAGAGAAATTTGATAAATCTCGTTATATAGGCCCAATTTATAGTGAATGTATTCCACAAGCATATGCATATAGTAAATGTACGCCACAGGCCTGGCAAATGTGTTCATTATAATTCCATGATTATTACAGTAATACATTCAGGAATGGCATCGTATTGTTTAGAAGGCTTCGAAAATTCAAGTTGTAAGCGCAGCAGGGCACAGACTATATATTATGGAGTGACAGGCACGTGAAATATAGGCAATAAATAATTTCCAATGTATACATTATATTAGGAAAAAAAACGTACAATCTGCATGTCAATTGTAAAACCTATATTTCACTTTATGTATTTATATTTTGAAACAAGAACAACAAATGAAAGCACCAAAAATAATTACAACAATAATAATAATAGCCTAATATTATAATAATTACATAGAAAATAATACCCATCATTATCATCATCTTAATAATTGAATCTGCATGTTAGTCTGATGCGCAAATCCTCTGCTAATGTAAACAACGTTGAGCACAATTTGACCGGCACCTGGTGGTAGTTCTATGTAGACCGTTCTATGGCACGGTCCGCAGTATATGCACACATTCATCTGGCTTTCGACTGAAAACGGAATTGGTCAGGATGTAGGCCAAACTAATATGCAAAAAAAAAAAAAAAAAAAGCATATTAAGAGTAATACAAATAGCCAAAGTAATACATAGGCTATAGACAGACCAGGACATTGATATTCCAGTTTGGACCCAATACTAGAATGCAGCGGATTGTTTAATTGGCTATTAGAGCATGACAATTGCACATAAATAAACAAACAAATGCACACCAAGTGTAAAGACATGCAAATAATATTATGAGCAAATTTATGAAATGGTAATTTAACTTGTTGTGTAGCCGGGCCTGGATAGCCCAGCATCCAGCTGAAGCGAAGGTTATACCAGGCTTCCGGTGTTGTGTTGTGAAACAGAGTTCCGGACCACCCGGGGTCTATGGAAGAAGAAGGAGGGATGGGGGGGGGGGGGATGAGAAAATGCAAAAAATAAGAATAAGAACTGAATTAAGCGACTTATTAGTAGGATATTTATTATTATTATTATTATTATTATTATTATTATTATAAAAACTATGGAAGTGCTGAATCCAATTAAAAATTATTAGAATGACTAATTCAGTGTATTCTACTAGGAGGCTAGCAATTTTAAGAAAGCCGTCATGTCATTTAAAACACCTGAGGTAAACCAGACATGCATGGCTTTAAATAACAATTACACGTTTATGGCAATATGACCGCATTAACGCAATAAATAGATTTCAGTGTCATGTCTGGGACATATACGATTAGACCTACACGTGGAGAGACGACAATCTTACCATATAAATCAACACATTAGTCAGTCATCAAACAATTAATGAATGACTAAAGAGCCAAAACTGACAATGTAGTGTTAGACTTCCTTGAAATTCAATATAGGCTACCGCACAAAGCATCCAGTCGCTATCGCATTACAAATATGGTGCCAAAACGGCACGATAGAAGTTTGATTGTAGGCTTAAGGACATTCACAATATTTTATTTTACTTTTAAGTGTTCCAGGTAATGCCTACTTCAAAGCACATCGGTCTGTTTCGACTGTAATCCGCCTTTTGTGCTAGTGTGCATGAACGCGTTCAATGTCTGTGGCTGGTGTGCCGGCCAGTGTGTGGTATGAATCGTATTTTGATTATGTTACATTTCTGAATTGCTATGGTCCTGTTCGCCTATATTAGAGGAAAAGAGATGATGATACAGCAATCGTTTTTGTCGTCTCTATCAGAGTACAATGACAATACAATGAGTGAGTGTACATGAATTGCAAGAGGGGAAGAGGTCTGAAAGTGCGGATGAATGGACAGCGAATGGGGGTATTAGAGGGAGGCAGAGAAAGAATTTGGAAGATGTATTAGGAGTATTAAGAAATGCAGGGGCGAACACTAAGAACCACACTTTAAAAGTTAACTGTTTTGTCAAAATATATCTATTTCAAACATGACCAGTGTGATTGAACCCAGGCCTCAGTGACCAGATACTAGATTATTATAATTGCTTTGGTTGTTCCGGCTTGTTTCAACATTCCATTAGCGGGACATTTCCATTAGGGGAAAAAAAGGTTTAACACTTTTCGGTTTATTTGTGTGCTTTTTCATTTACTTTATAAATGCACTGTTATCTCATAAGACCAATAATAATAATAGTAATTATTATTATTATTATAATTATTATTATTATTATTATTATAATAACACCAACAACAACAACAACAACAACAATAATAATAATAATAATAATCATCATCATCATCATCACCTTCATCATCATCCTCATCATCCATACTGAAAATTGGTGAGTCATATCGGGCAAAACCTGTTGTGTTGGGTTTTTTTAACCAGTCATTTATACTAGTATGAACTCAGGCAATCTCTCTCTCTCTCTCTCTCTCTCTCTCTCTCTCTCTCTCTCTCTCTCTCTCTCTCTCTCTCTCTCTCTCTGTATGTCATAAAATATGCAATAAAACGGATCTTTGCTGGCTCGTCATTTCACATCTAGACTACCTCACAGAAAGCATTATAGCAGCCGCTGTAGGTACACTGATCAATATATTGTGTGGTTAGAATTACCCCATTTGTGTAGGTTTGCCATTTTCCGAGGTCATGCTTCGGCCTACTTTTCAATACTATGGGAGGCCACGCGTTTTAATTTGCAAGTAAAAAATAGATTTTACCCCGTCGTCTTTTACAAATGGACATAATCGACCGAAGGGAAACACACGATAACATTTACACCAGATACTGAGACCCAGCCTAACAATTCCATGTAGCTGTATGTTAACCGCGCCTTTTCTCATATGGTCTAAATTATAGTAAATGGTGTTTGAGAACATTCATCTTTCAAGATTAAACACTTTTTAGGGGTGGCGGAACTCGATCCACACTTTCATATCCGACATTGTTCGTTAAATCTAGCCTTTGCCAGCCTTTCAAGCGTAACTGTCGTTTGAAAAATAATGTGTAGGCTATGATATAAATTATATAATATATTCCACGGGTTTTCAAAAGTGTGTGTGTGTGTGAGAGAGAGAGAGAGAGAGAGAGAGAGAGAGAGAGAGAGAGAGAGAGAGAGAGAGAGAGAGAGAGAGAGAGAGAGGAATGATATACACCATTTCCATTAATTGGGGTCAGTGTAATTTACATAATATACTCGGGAATAAAATATAATCTGATTTATATCAGAATGTTTTATTTCAACTTCTACTGCTTCCTTTAATTAACAGCACTTTTCTTCACAAGTATTATTTTGAATTTATAACCTGAGACATATCTAGAGTTGGACATGGTAAGAGTTCAAGGTTTATGGCGGCACTTGTTTGTATTTTGAGTTTTGCCGTGAGAATACCTACGTAGCATAGGGCCACTCGTATGTTTGAGGTATATTTCGTTTCAACTGTCAAAGGATGTCTGGCTAAAAGGAAATTGTAGCTGTAGACCCATCCCTGTCCATATTATTTTGCAGTCACTCAGCAATATCCACTGTGCAAGGGTCTCATTCGCACAGGCACACACACGTGCAGTTCATTTCTTTTGTCGGATCTGAGATTTTTTTCTCGCGGGGCTTGCATAGAAAGAGTGTTCTTGGCACTTTGGCTGGGAGTTGTTACTTGTCTGGTTTTATGACTTCTATAGCTTATACAGGCGTTTAAGGCATTCTTTGGCAATAAAACGGCCATAAAACCCCCTCTATCTGCATCAGGAATTCCCACTGAATTCAAGCGGGAAGCACAGTTAAGAGGTCGTTGTCTCTGTATTATATACGGTGTCCCACTTTGAACCGTTTAGGTCGTAGCTCGTTTCTTTATGCACCGCACCAGTATACATAACATAGGCCTGCAACATCACGAGACCATGCGTTTACACTCAATCCGATCATCGGCACATGTGCACCATCTAAACCAAGCACAGTATATATCCATAGGCGTTGGGTTATACAATATGAAAAGGACGTAGCGATTTTTTTCTGAAACTAGATTATTAAAATTAACGCTATAATGATGAGTAGCCTGTTATTATTACACACGTAAGGCACTTAGATGTGAAGGCAATATTTTGAATCAGCTGCACTTAATAAGAATCAGAACCATAAATATATATTAATGAAACAATGCAAACCCAAAGCCGATGTATAATATAATTTATTTCCAATATAATTTACTGCACGTAAAACTTTGAATAAATATGTGACCCAACCAGACTGACTTAATATTTAGGCAGATATTCATGCAAATTCTGATGTCTGTGTGTGCTGGAAGCCATGCTGAGTTTAGAGGCAGCCTTTATCAAGTTTTGTAGCTCATGTCCAAACAGCTGAAGTTAAAATTGACCTATTATATATGTATTCGCATATATTAATTATGACTGGAAGCCGTTGTATATTTTTTCTTCGTTTTTAATTGTAGCACAATTGCTACGAACATATATTTTCTACTAATCACTTTTTAAATTACACGAATCTTCAGTTTAGTGTGCTTCTTGAAAGCAAGCAATCCTTTTACGTCAAAATCGTTTGTAAGTCATTTTAAAATGTGAATTAGTGAATATATAAACAGTCACAGACAAGCAAGCAACCTTTTAAAAACAGAATTAATCAGCTAACAAGTCACCCTCGCATAAACATTACAAAGACAGTGCCGAAAATGAGATACTTCGTCTGAATTTTCTCCTCAAAAGAACGCTCCTTTAAAAAAATCAAATTTAAGTCGGAGATTAAAAATGTTACCCGGGAAATAATTTATTATATCGATCTTGGAGAAACAATATTATAAAGATTATTCTATGACTGAATAATTTGATTACTGTATTCCTAGTGCAGTAGGCTAATTGTGTTTTCTCTGAACCACGGCACCCATGAAGACATAACTCTGCATTACAAAGAGCTGCCCTTGGAAAAAGAAATGTACAGAAGAATAACACTGTGCAAGCCAGAGGAACATATCATTCGTATTACTTATCCAACGTCTTTATGCATTTCTGAATGCAGCTTAATTAACGACTTTTTCATTGTTAATTCCTATATCGATTTGGTAAGAGTTTTAAATTGCATTATGGCAAGAAAAAAAAAGAAAAAAGCCAAATCATGGACGAATGTAAACCAGTCACGCGATCAGATAGCAACTGTAAATACTGTGTGTGCGTGTGTGTGTGTGTGTGTGTGTGTGTGTGTATGTGTGTGTGCGCGCGCGCATGTGTGTATGTGCGTGCGTGTGCGTGCGTGTTAGTGAGTTGGAGCGAGGAAGAGCGTGCGCGCGAGCGATAGCGCGTGTGCGTCTGTACGTGTGTGTGCCTGTATGTGTGTGTCTACTTTCGACAACGGGATAAAAAATACCTAAGGTTTTTTTTCACTTTCCTTCTACTCCCTGCATTTTTATTGGATGGAAATGGTCAGGTGACAATGTCATTTTGACCGTCTTGGAGTGAAGACTAGCTATAACATTCGAGCTGTGTGTCTTTACTGCAGCCTTGAAATAAATAATATTGAAATCATATAACGCGCATTTATTGAGAGACAGGAGTAACAGCGAGTGAGAGAGAGGGAGAGAGAGAGCGAGAGAGAGACCGAGAGGGAAAGAAAGAGAGGGAGGGAGGGAGAGAGAGAAAGAGAGGGAGAGAGGGAAGATATGAATTCGTATTTCGCAAATCCGACGCTCTCCTGCCACTTAACTGGTGGCCAAGAAGTTTTACCCAACGTGGCCCTGAATTCTACTACCTATGACCCCGTTAGACATTTCTCGTCCTACGGCGCAGCTGTGGCCCAGAACCGGATCTATTCCTCGCCGTTTTATTCGCCCCAAGACAACGTTGTGTTCGGATCCAGTCGGGGAGCGTATGAGTATGGATCTAACGTATTCTATCAGGACAAGGATGTGCTACCCAGCTGTAGACAAACAAGCGTGGGACAAAGCGCGCAGACCTCGCTCGCGCAGGAATACACCTCGGACCAATGTAGGACGGGATCGCAGGAGCCGAAGGGAAGCATTCAAATCTACCCGTGGATGCAACGAATGAACTCTCACAGTGGTAAGTATTACAACTCCTAGAGATAAATTAGATAAAGTGGCCTGTTTTACGACTGGCCCCAGCAACAGGACAAGTGAAGCTACTTTTATTGCCCCATAAACCATTACTGCAGCACCCTGTCGCTGGTTATAAAGGCCTTTTATCTTTATAGGAAGTCCCTTTTGGTCAAGCGTTACTGTTGTCACCATCCCCCACCCCATTAAAAAATATATACATTTTCAACTTTTTGAAGGTTTACTTAGAATGTATGTTTAGTTCAGACGCATATTATTGCCATCATGTTATATACTTTGAAGTACGTACTTTGACGACATATTATACATAACAAAATGTTTGTGGGCACATCGTATTCTGTTCAAATCGAAGGAAAGTTAATGGACTACTGATAGAATGTGCACAGTAATAGATTGTAGGACCCACGGTAATAATGTAGATGGTAATTCTTGAAAGACAGCTTGTGTGCGTTTTGGAAAGGCTAACGGCGTAATTCAGTGTAAATTTAGGGAAACACGTATCTGTATGTGAGTGAATTGGAGTGGCTGTGCATCTCGTAACAAAACACTTAATGTCGGTGTTTATATCATGAATACCTCGGTGTCCCGTGTCTAAATGGCATTCCCGCACCATGCAAAGCGATACAATATGTAAAATAATTGTAAATGCGTGTAGTATGCAAGAACCTAATCACCTGTACAATCATTCTCTATGCAGGAGTTGGGTATGGGTCAGATAGACGGAGAGGCCGCCAGATTTACTCCCGGTACCAAACGCTGGAACTGGAGAAGGAGTTCCACTTCAATCGATACTTGACCAGACGCAGACGTATCGAAATCGCCAACGCTCTCTGTCTCACGGAACGCCAGATCAAAATATGGTTCCAGAACCGCCGCATGAAATGGAAAAAAGAAAGCAATCTAACTTCGACTCAGACGGAAAGTGAGTCGACGGGTGTTACACAGGAAGCCGAGAAGGGAGATGACGAAGAGGATACAGAGGAAAAGAAGAAAGAGTGAAATTCCATTTTTCCCGACACTCTTAAATCCTATTCAATCTAATCGCAAGTTTAAGGATAACATTACTACCTAATGTAAATTTTGTTAGGCACAAAGTTTCACACGGCTCATGCGGCCACTCAATTACGCATGGACATACAAGTAAATACACACAGGCACCCGTGCGTAAACACACATACACACACACCACACATAAACATGTAGTAAAATAAAAATTTTTCGCTTTAATTATTCTGTTAAAAAACAATGGCTCGCGATGTGGACAGAATTCCATTGCTGACTTGTCATTCCCCTCTATATGCGAACTTGTGTACTGTGGTGAAGTAAATAGTACTAGTTTCCCTACTGTGTGTAGCTTTTTACTACAAAACACCGTCGCTCCATTGAGACGTCTGTAAATTTGTATATGGCAATATATTTGGTTTCAGGCAGACTCCTGTGTGCGTAAAACAGCTACACTAATCGTGTGAAGGAAACAGTGCGTTACATGAGCTTCTGATTTTTTTTGTTTTGTCTTATCTTAGTGTATAAATATGCTGAAAAGTTTTCACAGGAGGAGTCATACTACCTGAATTAATATACCTGTACATATCATATCTGCCTTATTCCTGTGAGAGCTTCAATGTGCATCCCGATGCTTTTCTCGTAGTAAAACTATTTATATTTAGCACTATCGAGTAAAATAATACTCACTATAAAGTGGAAATGTGAATTAAAATAGTGTTAGAAGAAAACAAACAATGAATATTTTTAATGTGTTGTGTGTATGAATTTCACGTCCTTTGTTCTGTATTTAATAAAATTGTTATTAAGCGCCCAGCCCTTGCCTGGTCTGTTTTAACGAGTTAGTGATAAGAATTTACACCAAGTCGGAGAATTCCGCCTTCCACAAAGTTTAGTCGCAATTTTAAACAATATTTTTAACAAATTGGCCACAGTGTCTGATATAAATGTATACACATCTGACTCCTCATGTAAAATACGCTGTCAAAAACTAAATCAACGTGTTGATGCGCTATGCTTAGAATCGCTACAGATACCAAATAATAACATTACACTAAAATTAAGTAATTTAAACTTCATTGAAGTTTAAAGTAACTTAATCATTGTAATATACAGATGTGTATAGTGTGTGTGTGTGTGTGTGTGTGTGTGTGTGTGTGTGTGTGTGTGTGTGTGTGTGCGTGCGTGCGCGTGTAGCCATACTATATACCTATATTGGTTTTAATCACAGACCTATTCCACAAGAAGTAGCCTGGTGACTCGGTGAACATATGATTTTGTAATAATCACATAAACGAAATAATTCATAGCAAAGGTATGTTTTAAGACCCAGAGGCATATATATAGTTACGCACAGAATGTGCGTGTAGCCTAACTGCTGCCAAGGTCTCCTGAATGGGAAGGGTGTACTTAAAGGAAGCAAATGACAATACTTAGGTGAATATAATAATTTTGCATATAGTAGTAGTAGTAGTAGTAGTAGTAGTAGTATAAATGGTATAAAAATGTTATATAAAGTAGTGTACAAAGCTGTTTATTCCATCGATGTATGCGTTATTTACAATATCGTAAGGTAAACAGCAACGTTCAAATCTAACTATTTCTTATTTTTAATTATTTACACTTTTTTACACATTTGTTTTATTTGTATTTACTTTGCCTGTGTCTTGCTTAACATAACGATGTCAGTGTCACTTTGATAAGTTTGCTATAATGCCAAATGTGTTTATTAAGAAGCGAAGAATGTTTGAATCGATTTTATGAAAAAGTGTCATAATAAAGGTAGCCGTTGAAGAGCCCCGTTGTTAGATACGTTATTATTATCAGTAGCCATGGCACTTTTTCTTCGTCTGTTATTATGAGCCGTTGTCGTATTTTTGGTGTCCTTGAGTGAGATCAGAGTACACTAGTTATATCACTCTTCCCATTAAAATAGACGATTAGTGAAAATGCTGTGTAGGTGCATGTAATTGTCGCGAAAGTAGCTGTTCTGCGAATATTGCCAGGTGAGTTACGTACAGATTCAACAAAATTCGACACAGCAGTGGCCTTCAGCCTGCCAAAGATTACTGTTACAACCACTATTGGCTCAAGTGGTAATAATGCTGTTAATTATCATAGAAATTGCCACAGTAGAGCAATAATGACGAGATTGATTCCCATAAATGATACAGCATTCATAATTGTTACAATGGTATGTATGGAAGTTCTATAGCTCAGTCAGGCTCTGATTTTAAGGGATTAATGGCCTGGAGACTGTACCCATACTTGCACACTTCGCGCACCATTTCTTTGAACCAACTGAAGTTTCAAAAGAAGAGAATACAGGACAATATGCAGGGAGTAATATCTACAGTACCCTTTCTCTGATTCGCAAACTATGATGTTCTCATAAGGTAGATACTCTCCCTGCACCGTGTTTGTGGTGTGTACGCGCATGCCTCCGTGTCACGTGTACCACAACAGTTGTTCCTAGGTAGATCACAGAGATGGTTTGACGTGGGTGGGGGGCATTGGGTCGGGGGGTGGGGGTGGGGGGTGGTCGTGGACTTCCTGCTCTGCCCCGTATTGGGCACCAGGTGACGCTCTAGGTCCACTGTCCAGCCCTTCTTCTCTCAGCGCCCGGTATGATTCTCATTGCCAAGTTATCAGACACGTTTCTCCTTGTTCCATCAATAACCTCCTGGTGTGATCAAGCCAAAATTTATGACTGGCCAACACAAGCACGTGACTGTTTTAGCATCCCATATTTGGGCAGTGCACGTAGAATGAAGAAAAAAATGTACAAAAAAAAATCCAACCCACCTATAAATCCTGGTCATTTTTAGGACAAAAGCCCCTTGAACTTCTAAAGATCCACAAATCAAACGAAATAACAATAACAATAACAATAATACTACCGGAGGATAAGACATACAAATGAAAATCATAACTAAAATATCATAGTAGGACTTTATTTACATGTTCGTTTCTGTTTAAATGCTTCTGTTTTGTGCTTACTGCGTTTTTCCATAATATGAGCTCTTACGTAGCTAACCCCTTTCCCAAGCAAACCCACGAGGCGTCTGCCTACACCATGCACAGTTATGGCTATGGATCTGTCTCTGAGCTCCATTCATCCACTTATTGTTACGAAGAGCTTGATTTCAACGGATCCTGTACTTCTTCGGCCTCTTCGAATTCCCTCAAACGGGGGGAGATGAGCACAAGCCTGCGCGATAGTCCCGACGCTCCACCACCGCGACTGCAGTCTTGTTCAGCTGCGGGCTCAACGAGAGGCTCCGTAAACGAAAGCGGTCAAGGCACTCTAAATATTGGGCTGTACTGTCGAAAAGCCGAGGGCGACAACACGGAGCAGAGCGAAATGCCCATAGGCAAGGCAAGAACAGGCGAGATGAAAGTTGGAACCATGCAACCCGTCCAGCCAGTAAGACAACCAAATAATTCGGCTCAGCCACAGACCAACCACCAACAGCCACAGATATATCCATGGATGACAAAGCTACATATGAGTCACGGTAAAGTTTGATTTTTCTTCTTCTTTTTCGGTAGGGGTAACGAAATTACTCTCACTTTCTCCACTGTCCATTCTCCCCTCTTTAGTCCATTCACGGTTCTTCATTTTGAGTTTTATAGGCCGTAGTCGGAAATAATAAAACTCGCGGTCGTAAATTTTACGACAAAGGCATCAATTGCTCGTAAAACTGTCCTGTTAGAACGAAGAGGCGATATGCATCTAAATTTATGAAGGCATAATTGGTTAAGAGAAACAAAACTCGCTACAAAATCTCGATAAAAATGTATCTATTGTAGAATATTTAAACTCAATACATTATTAGTAGATTATGTTCTTGTCCTTAGAGAATTGCATATGGACACGTAAGTTAGCTTCAGTTCATTTTCAAAAGCGGAAATTCAGACACCAGCAAAAGGGACGTTTTGGCCTTGAGCTGAACCTTTCACCCTGGTATGTGCCCAGTTCTTTTACTAATCTAGAAAACACAAACCTTTCTATTATTATTATTATTATTATTATTATTATTATTATTATTATTATTATTATTATTATTACTATTATCATCTATGCATGTGTAAGTCTTCAAAGTAAGATCTATATGGAAGTATTTTATTTTCCAGGATATTGAGATATTGTGGTATGTGACAGGAATAATTATATTTCAGCACATTTCAATAAAGTTTATTCACCTTAAATACAAAGAAAGAGCTTTTCGAAAGCTGTATGTACATATTATCCAGTCATTCAGTTCAGCATTTCATTTATCAGTGTATTGATACATTTATAGTTTTGTCCATTTATAGTTTTGTCCATTTATAGTTTTGTCCACAATGACATTATTTACCCAATGTAAGCGACTGAAATAGATGTTACGGCATATTGAACTTTCCAGTAGTTGCACTGATACCTGAATATAAAAATTGCTGGCCATGATACACATATATAGATTTAAGATTAACACGATAGTACATGTTGTCTTGAAATTTAATTGAGATTTCATAATTAGGATTACTGGTTACCTCTCGTGGTTAAGACATGCTTCTTGTTCTTTTGATACCACTCCAGAACCCGACGGAAAACGGTCACGGACCAGTTACACCCGCTACCAGACTCTGGAGCTGGAGAAAGAGTTCCATTTCAACCGGTACCTCACACGTCGCAGGCGTATCGAGATCGCCAATAGCCTTTGCTTGAACGAGAGGCAAATCAAAATCTGGTTCCAGAACCGGCGTATGAAGTGGAAGAAGGATTCAAAGCTCAAAGTAAAGGAGACGATACAAAATGGCAATGGGATCACACGTTCTTCTCAAAATTAATTACTGGTATTATAAGCGCGGGCAAAGAAAGTATCTGCGGACGAATAAAACACGCAGGGATAAAAAAAAAAAAAAAAAAACACTTGTACGCACCAAGCTTCTGTTTCCCAGCAGTGCATTTTTTTGCATTTGATATGTTTCGATATGTTGTGCAATGTGAAAATATATCAGAGTATGATTCAATATACACGTCTTCATTGTTTAAATGTTGTGCCTTTTATGTTGTGTCTCGATCAATGATTATGCCCCCTCCCCTTCCGCGTGAGAACAAGAACGCCTGAGGAAGAATTTTGAATGTGCACTCGTTCTGCACTGTGTCCGCTGGATGACCTTTCTGAGTCCATGTTTTGGACATGGTGTGACCTGGCCCTGACCCTATAATCATGTATTGGGCTTGAGCCCTTGTCCTTACTGACTGCAGCAGTTATTAATGGCAGTATTTGTAATGTTAGTATACTAGTAGTAGTAGTAGTAGTAGTAGTAGTAGTAGTAGTCCATATTGTTGTAGAATTCAAGCATCTCTTAAGAGTCTGAATTTGAACCATCCTAATTTACACATTTAATTAAGTGTTCATTTTTGTCACACAGCAAAACGGGACATGTTGCGGATGTGAAAAATAATAAGTTTTAACTTTCCCACTGAATACAGTGTAAAACTTTAAATCTTGGTGTAATACATTAAATGAAGAATAAATATGCTGCAATTGCATTAAGTAGGCTGCATCAATCAAGGAAACAAAATGTAACTCCTCCCCCCCTCCAAAAATAAAATATATAGTCTATATTAGTCTATGAAATGAGGTTTGTATGAGCACAAATATTGAACTCTGAGTGCCCAAAACTGAGCTGTATAGTCATGTCTATGACTTTTATTTATTTTAGTTTTTCAACATTGGTTTTCAGGCTTAAATGCAGCCTTAATGTAAAAAAGTTTAACACATTCATTCAGACCCTGTCCTGATTTTAGTCTAACGTGTTGACCCCACTGATATAAACAAAATGTTGTAAATATTGTTTGCCCTTCAATTAAATTAAATCTCAGAGTCTGATTGCACTAACATATTTTGGGAGAATGGGAGTTATTGTTTTGCATTTTGTCAGGAGTGTTTGAGTTGAGTTTTGAGGTTGAAGTTAGGCATTGATTTATTCTCATAAATTGTACACTTTATCTAGCCTAGGCATATGTACCACATTTTAGTAAACCATTTACAGTATGTGTGTCACTGAAACAGTGAAATGTTAATACAATGGATAACAGCTAACTGAAACATTTTAGGCAAGTATAATTAACTGATAAATTGGAGAGTGTTAGCCATGTTCACATCAACATTCATAACCAGTGGGGGTACTGCTTGTGAAAAACAAAAGCATGCTGGAAGGACTAAAATGGTTAAAATGTGTATATGTGTGGAATATATAATAAAATATACACAATATATTCTTGCCATCAACTTGTTATACTTTCCTATAAAGGACGACCTCACAAATCTCTCAGTCATTCTGTGTGTGAGTGTGTGTGCATGTACAAATATAGTTCTCTTTAATTAATAACTCGTATTATCAAATTGAAAGCATTTACTGTCTTCATCAATTTGAATACAACTCAAGAGACGTGTAATATACTATGGTAATGCCTGGATATTTTTTATTCATTGAGAAAATTGGAAAGGTATTTCCTCGATGCTGGTTTTATTGGGGCTTAAAATGATCTAAAAGAACTTAAATATGACTGTATTTTTACATGGAATTATTTGTGTTAATGTTTCTACATTTCTACATACAACGGCTAAGACGTTGTGTTTGCTTTAAGGCCTGTTCTCGGCTGCCTTCCATTTCCTTTGGAATTATTTACAGTGCAGACAAATGCCTGTAAAACTTTATGACCCTAACGCCTAATAAACCCTTAAGCGTTTCCTAGCACCTCTCAAACAAAGAGCTCTGTTTCCTGTTGAACAAAGTAGACATGGATCAGGAAATAACTGTTTTCAGAAGAGATTAACTAACACATTGTCTTTGATGTGTAGCTCATTGCCTCTACCTGTCTTTTTTCAGCTAGTAACTAGTTGAGGGACCTGTCACTTTTGATCACCAGTCGAGTAGGCGTAACGGAATCCTGTAAATGTCATGCTTTTAATGCACCACGAATTTTCAGCTATATTAAAGAATGCGATTTTTATCATTTGCTTGACTTAAAAATTCTATATTAAGCTGAAAACTAGTTTGTCTGAGATAGCCCACGTTTCACAAAGGCCTGGTCTCTACCACGGGGCTCTAAATCGCGATTCACAGTTCTGGGGGAAATACTGCAGTCCTACCAACAAGTGATTGTGTTTGATAAATACTGATGACATTAATTTTTGTCAAATGGTAATTAACTTGCTTGATATAACATGTTTTAGGGCCAGTTTTAGTCGAGAAGCACACACAACGCAGATGCTGTCAAAGCGCGAAAGCTAGGTCAAATCGAGCCTATGTTAGGCCTTTATACACATGAAATAACATAAAGGAACCGAATATTTCAGGGGAAAAAGCGTGATTTTATAATGTTTAGCAACTGAGTGGTTGGTTAACTAAAATGTTAATTTCGTATTTTTTTTCTCTGTGCTGTTCCCACTCAAATGACAAAAGTCGGACACAACCAGAACAGAACGCTTTAATCTTAATGAACTCTAGCGATCAAATTTCGATACTAACCTATGCCTCAAAAATATTGCAGCAGCCGGCCAGGCATCAAGGAAAAACTGATTTTGCCTTTTCCAATCCACCGGTAACCAAAGCGCCAGGTAGCTGTGATTAATTATCCCCATTTCGATATCATATATATAGTTTCCGTTTTCCCCATAATCGTCTATTTTGCATTAATTTCTAAAGGGTTTTTTTGTATTTTCATCTTTACTCTTTCTCCTCAGCATGTCCTAAGGACATGTTCCCATATTCCGTGTCAGAAATAAAGAGGAAAACATTACTCACCTATGTAGGCTTGTTGCTGTGCTCTGCACTTCCTAACGAGTTCCTCCGTTTGATAAAAATAGACCCTTAAACAACACCCGTTGCCAGTTTTCGAGTTTTCGCCGACAGTGTGGCGTACGCTAGCGCTTTTGTGTTGCATTCTTTTTGTTTCGGTCTTTCTTTTTGTACTTTTAAACTTTTGGAAGGTTATATGTGCCAATTGCCTCAAGCAGTGACCCTGAGTGGCTCGCAGAGAGCACGTGGTGCCATTAAAGTAAGTTTTATGGTTTGGGAGAGCTGACAAACCCTCAATATATTTACATCATATATAATCTTAACTGTCGGGAATTGCAGCTGTTGGCTTCTCTTATCTCGAGGACAGAGGGTAGGAGGCGTTTAGTGTGGATTACCTCGCGCCATACTCTCCAGCCTCTTCGCGTTTGACTTAAGCAAATGGATCCCAGGCGGTGCAGTAAGTTAATAATCTTGTTTCTTGAGCTTGTAATGAAATAGACACCTGCCCCTCGTAACACCCGTGGGGGTTTAATTAATACTGTAATTCAATATTTTTTTGAGAAATGCTTTGGTGTTCTGGCGCTAATGGTTTCAATTAGAGGTCCAAGTCGAGCCTGCTCTTTTCTCTGGCTCATTTCTAATAACCAACTTGTGGTTAAAACATTATAAACTTTACTGTATTGGAATTTGTAGCATACACTTCAGGATTTGTTATCCCGACTGGACATCTTTGAATAGATATTCATGACAGTTTGGGATGTGTTTCGTGATTTTATTTGTAATCGGTTTTTTTACGTTGTTGTTATTACTCGACTAAAAGGAGTGTCAATTTCCGTGTGATACTTGGTGGTGGACGTGCATAGCTGGCTTAGTTCGTATACAGTAGGCTACTGTTGAGTTATATAAAGCGAAGTTTTCAGTGCATTCGTTGTATCATAAATAATGTAAATGTTAACGCCGAAATAGTTCGCGTTTTATTTTCCATTAGGCATGCGTTTGTGAAGTCACTTGTCATGGAATAAATCAGGGAGCAGTATTGCACCCATGACAGAAGCAGGTTTTGGATAAGGTTCCGGATAAGGATTTGTTGTCAACACTGCGACGCCATCTCAAGAAAGCACGACAGCAATGGAAATCTAATCCAAAAATCATTATTGTGAAAATATGTATGATTTAAAAAAAAGTTGTATGACTTCACGGCCTTTATGTGATTTTATAAAAAACGCTATTGCTTTTGGTCACTAGGCTGTATTCCCCATAGATTAGACGTAGGTACATGCCGGAAAGAATTGATCTCTGTCCATGATTTGTATAGGCTACTTTTTGCCCTGTCAATTAAGCTACCGCACTTAAAATCGCTTGGTAAATAGGCCCCCAAAGTGCAATTAATGCAATACTGTGTTGTGAGACACGTTCATCGTTTTCATTTCATCGAATGAATTACTACAAACTAACAATTTCAAAAGGCATAACTTTGTTGTGGGCAATTTTGTTGTGACTCCATACCGATGGATTAAACCAATGGTTAGTTAATGGATCAATCCAATTTCGTAATAACAGTACTTAAATGTAGCATATACACGTACTTGTTGCTCAGTTGGTCACTGCATTAATATGAATGTTTAAATGACTAATTAACCAATAACAACTAATATTCATATTTAGAGTTTTTAGATTTATATCATATAAGAAAAGGTAGGGTCTTAAACACAATATGAAATTGCATGTGTCAGGAATGTTTTCACAAATCATATGTAGAATGGTTGAATGTCTCATTTTTAATGACACCAATATTCTTCTTCTTCTTCTTCTTCTTCTTCTTCTTCTTCTTCTTCTTCTTCTTCTTCTTCTTCTTCTTATTATTATTATCATAAGAAACACTGTTCTGTGAACAACCGTTGATAGACTAGTCAGTTTTCCCAACAGAGTATCTCTTCTCATTTTCCACCTACCGAATTTAAGCCCAACAGGAAAGCAATTTCCTTGTTTTATTGAGATAGACTGCATGCTGCTAATTTAATAGTCTTACTTAATTCTCTTCACTAACTGTCATTATTTGCCTGTTATTCTGCATACTGCCCCCACTGTAAACAAAGTTCACACTCATTAAGCCCATGACACTAAAAGTATTAAATTAGTTGTTTTCAGTTAAAGGCAAGCACACTTAAATGTGCCTAATTAAATGTTGTTTATGGAGAGTTTCTATTAGTGAAACTGTCCCACAGCACTGATACAGTTGCAGCCAGAACTGAACAATAGAACAGATATAGTATATACTCAATATTTAACAATATGTAGTCTTTCGCCAGTGCCATTGTTTGACATGTATTTGTAGTGGCAAGATGGCTTAACCTGGTTTCTATAAACCATATTGATCAATCAATTCACAGACCTTGTAGTCCTATCAGTCATATTCACATTTCTATAATGTAAATATAAAGTATTGTTGGTGGCCAGATGAAACCACTCAGTCTGGCAAATATGGCAGAAATGTTGGAATCAGTTACTTTATTAAATAAGGCTTAAAAGTTACTCCAGAAGATGACATTTTCATGCAGCCAAGGTGGGCATAAACCTTTCTTCAATTTCAGTAGTATTTAATATTTTGTTTATAGGTTCAAGGTAATGATGATCTTTTGCAATATGGAACTTGTACACGAATGTGATAGTATTCTACTCTTCTATAATATTTAAATGATTAATAACCAATAAATATGAATACAAGAAAATCCTGAAAGCTATTCCTCAGTTACAGACATGTTGTATGTTGCACATGGTGTATGATACGATGATACTGGTGAACATTGTCAGGGGTCAGTGCTTTAAGCCAGGGTATGAATATAGGACTGTTCGATAGCCAGTATGAAACTTAAACAACTATTGGCATTGCTAATGTTGTAGATTCTACACCAGGGCTTGTTATCATAATGGGTTCTACTCTTTGATATGTTTTTTTTCCCCTTTTGCTCATTATCACTAAATGCATCATATGGACTGGGGTAAATACAGTGCAGTTTATAAGTATTTGGACAGTGATGCAATTTATGTTGTATTGGCTCTGTACTACAGCATGTTGGATTTGAAATGAAATAATGAATATGCAGTTAAAGTGCAGACTTTGAGCTTTAATGCAAACTTCTGAGCTTGTAGCTATTTACATACACATCAGATAGGGCAATTGCAGTTCTTTGTACTCATAGTCCCCTATTTTAGTATTAAGTATAATGGGTATGTTGTGACCCTGGGAGAGTGGGTGAAATGCGTGTGAACACTTTTGCCAAGTGAAATAGGCATACACATTTGCCACTTGCTTTGGCGAAGAACATCTGTCAAATTACTCATTTGTAAATTATAAATTTACAAATGGCTTCTGTTCTGTTCAGTTCAGTGGGTATTCTGCTCAGTAGGGACCTCTCTGGTCAACTAAGAGACTGCAATGTGTTAGATCTCTGTTGCAGTAACTCTAGCACATTTCATAAACTAAAATAAGTGACTGCATATGGTTTGGAGGACACAAATTGTCTTATGCACCTTCCATAATTGAGAATTTTACACCAATGATATTAACAGCTGCAGCAGACCCATCCAAAATGGGAAGAAAAGCCAGTGGAAAACAAAGAAGTATGTCAAAACATAAGAGGACACATGGCCAAGAGAGGCGGAAGAAAGGCACGTGACGTCCAACTTTAAGAGAAGGAAGTGGTTTATTTACAGCAGGTGAAGTACAGAGGGATTATGATTGATATTTACATGCTGAATATTGACACCACTATCTCACACTCAGCACAAGAATCGAACACAAGCACTGGCAAAAGTATTCCAACCATCCATCCATCCATCCATCCATCCATCCATCCATCCATTATCTGAACCCGCTTATCCTGCTCAGGATCGCAGGGGGGCTGGAGCCTATCCCAGCATACATTGGGCAGGAATACACCCTGGACAGGTCGTCAGTCCACCATTCACTCACGCACTCATGCCTACGGGCAATTTAGACTCTCCAATCAGCCTAACCTGCATGTCTTTGGACTGTGGGAGGAAACCGGAGTACCCGGAGGAAACCCACACAGACACGGGGAGAACATGCAAACTCCACACAGAGAGGCCCTGGCCGACGGGGATTCGAACCCAGGACCTCCTTGCTGTGAAGCGGCAGTGCTACCCACTGCGCCATCCGTGCCACCTGGCAAAAGTATTGGTAAAGCAAATACAATTGGTGAAAATGCATTTTCACGTGACAAGTGGCTGACATAAAGGTATTCTATTAATGAATAATGATGAAGCTTTTAGACCAAGAGGAGGCTATAACGAATTCCCCTGATTCATGTGAAGGAGGTGTGAGAAGTGAGCAGCTCAGAGGGTTTAGTGCGTATACGTTAACGTGCTAAAAATGTATCTCACAGGCTATTACCTTCATACCACACATTTAGTTGCTGTGCAATGGCTCATTGTCCCTCTCATTTCTGTAATTCTGGAGAGTGCTCCTCTAAAGATAGGACTAAATGATAGTTTTCTTTAAAACATGTCTTTGTTTATGATTAAAGGGAGTAGCTAACTACTAAACTATCCACAAATATCAATACATCTGATAGCATCTGAGATGCTATGCTACAACTGTGTTTTTCATACCTGAGGCAATGTTGGCATGTGACAGATCCAAATGCATTTTTCATTGAGGTCTTGAAGCCTTCAAAATCTTGAGTAATTGCTTTGATTGTACATTAGATGTAATTACTGCCAAACATTTGACATTTGAAACTAAAACATGTTGGTTCGACTGGAGTGTAAAGATGGCATTACTTTTGTTGGAGATCTTGTGTGCTGTTTTGGAATATGAGGACATGCCTATTGTAAACATACTAATAGCTTATGTGGAATGGTTCCATACTGGATTTTACATAGATTCTTTGGAATTTAAAAAAATTCTATGTTGAGTCATGACACTTGGGCTCATATCAGGAGGAAAACTTGTGAGGTTTTTTTCACTTCTGCCATATTCAGTTCACAAGCATCATGAAAAACTGGCTAAATTAGCATGGAACTGGGAATTACTGATCTTTGGAAGTAACCTTTCCACATTTAGTTGAAAGGTTACAAAACCATATGGGCACATACAGTCAGGTCCAGAATTATTGCTACCATTGAAAAATATGAAACAACAAATTGTGTACACTTAAAAGTAATATAGTTATTGGCATACACTTTATTTTATTTATAAAATGTGCAAAATATCGTAAATGAAACCTTACATTTTTCTAATAAAAAATTATTCCCACGAAAAACAGGTTTCACAATTATTGGCACCCCTTGTTTAATACTTTGTGCAACCACCCTTGGCAAAAATGACACTAATGCATCTTTTTCTATAATTTGCTATAAGGTTATGGAATGTGATGTATGTCTGGAGTCATTGTCCTGCTGGAAAATCTATATTGGACCATATTGGACAGTTGGTATGTGATGCTTCTCCTATTATGCACTCCTCTTTTGGCACCAACAACGTAGATAGTATGTATGGCTGAAAAGTTAAATTTTGATCTCATCTGACCATAGCAATCTCTTCCAGTCATAATTCCAGTGACATTTGGCAAACTCCAGATGCGTGATCAGTAAGGGCTTTCTCCATGCCACCCTTCCACCAAGTTTGTTGGTATGGTGTTGGCATTCTATGGTTCTTTTTAAGAATCATCTTCCTCTCTAGCCGTGGGGAGAGTGTGCACTTGCATCCTCTTCCTGTAAAACACGCAATATTCTGCGTGTTTTACATTTTTGTATTATTGCCCTTACAGTGACAAGTGGTACTGTTTATGTATGTTATGTACCCATTACCAGACTCGTGAAGGTCAACTGCTATCTGTCTCTTTTGAATTGACAGCTCTTTGACTTTTCCCATGCTGATGGATGACAAAGGGATTTTGTATATTTATTACCTCATTCTTTTACACTAGTGAAACAGAAAGTGATGGAATGACACAATATAGTCCCTTTAGACTGGTTAACTAAATTCAGTAATATCTTATTGCAAATTTAACTTTGTTTGATTTTATTTACAGTAATTGTTAGGGATGCCAATGATTTTGATACTTATGGCTTTCAGACAATAGAATAGACAATAGATTGCTTCATAAAATACATTGAAACATGAGAGTAAATCAATTGAAATTAAAATATGTAGTGTAAAAAACATATATATTATTATGTGTGTTGCTGCCTTTTTTCTCAATTTTTATCAAGGGTGCCAATAACTCGGGAGCGGACTGTATATGGGTTGAAAAACCACAAAATGTTGATTCAGTTGATTACATTTTTTAATTATTAAAACTATTAAAAGCTTCTTTTTTTCACGAGCACAGTTTTCAAATTCAATCCAGAATAACCTATTACCAATCAATATAATGTGTCCTTGTGCAAGAGAAAGGTAAGGCTGAACTTAATTGTTGGTCAGAATAAAGGACAGGTGTTATTGGACTCCAGCCCTTAGACCTATATTGGATCCAGCAAACCTGGCGACTGTTGAGAGTGCAGGCATAGTCACAGGGGGTCCTAGATTCAGGATTAAACAGATTTGTAACCTGAAAAGAAAATAAATCCATGGGAATAAAAAGTCAGATAAAGAATGGAGTCTATATGCTTCAGTCAATTACCTGGATGAATGTGAGATATGTCCTGAGTGTTTTGGCAACGGCATTACCATTACCACACTTCTTGTTAGCTTACCTCTCTAGAGGACATCCACAATGAAACTGGCTTAGTCAGTAACTGGCATACACACCAAACAAAAAAGCATATGGGTTATGAGCCAGAATAACCTTTTCCATTATCTAAAATGTTCATGGTGCTGTAACCTCAGCTTAATAATTTTATTGTCAAACATTAAGTAACTCTATCTGGATGTGCATAATTATAACCATTATAACCTGGAATGTCTTTTAAAGAACTACTTGTTATAATGTTCAAATACTGAAATATACTGCCATGACTATGATATGGACTTGGGGGGATTGTTCCTCATGGGGAGGGACAGATGGGGGTTTGCTATAGGCCTCAGATGAATGGCAGATACTGTACTTGTGCACTGTGTGAGTGTAACTGTTACCCAGCAGTAAAACCAAAGTTCAGTAAATAAATAACTGACCGCATGAGGATTTGTTAAACCAAAAACGGAAGAACAGCAAGAGGCAGAATAGGGAAAGGGCGAGTATATATGTTGTCATAGCCCCAGCTGCTGCAAATTGGGTATCAACAATACAATGGGTGATACACACTGATCATACTTTTCATGCATCACCATTTTTAAATTTACTGGTCCCAGTTATTGAATACAGCAAACCATCTGTACAAAAGCACAGACAATAACATTGGAATCATAAAAGCCGCATGATGTCATCAAATAAAGCTGAATCTGTAAACATTTCATGCCCCAGCACAGTAAGCTCCTCATTATCAGATCTTTACCCTGGTCCTTACACAACATTGTTATTTGTGTTCTTCATCTTCCATGACTGTCCCAAGCCTCCTTCAGGGTCTGCTTTCTCCAGGACATCCCCCATAGGAAACGCATTAAAGCCTGTAATGGCTATTGCTGGGCATAAATCAGGGCTGAAAACTTTGTGTGCGTTCTGTGGTTTGGCCTTGTGTATGAGTCCCTGTTGCCTTATCTGGAAAATAGGTCGCAAAAAATATGAGCTCAGCGAAAGACCACAGTCTTGTCTGCTTCACTCATTTAGAGTATATAAACAGTGAGCGCCATCATGTTTGGGACGGACAAAGACAATTTTTTTGATTGGGCTCAGTACTCCACCAATTTAGACTTTTAATCAAACAATTTAGATGTGGTTAGGTGTGCCCCCCCCCCCCCCCCCAGTGATCCTCTCCCGGGACTGCACTGCTGCCATCTTCAGCTCCTGCTTATTTTGTATTTTGTTCCTGCTCAGTTTTCTCTTCAGCATATGAAAAACATGTTCGTTTGGATTCTGATTGGCTGATTGGTTTGGCCAGTCAAGAGTTTTAGTTTTTGCTCCTTTCTAGCTTGAGCAGTATGTTTTGGATCATTGACGTAGAAGGAATCTATTGAGTTTGGAGGCATTTGGTTGAACTGCTTCTGTCATCATCAGTGAAGACATGTGAGCCAGTACCTGTGGCAGCCATATATGTAACCATAGCTCCTCCACCACCATGTTTCACAGAAGAGGGTGTACAAGTGCATTGTGGTCTCATCTATCCGCAGGACCTTTTTCCGGAACTCTGCTGGCTCTTTTGGGTACTTTTTAGTAAGCTGTAACCTGGCCATCCTGTTTGTGCTGCTAACTAGTGGTCTGTTTGTGAATTCTTCTGTGGAAAGTATTGACTAACACTTACACTCCTGCCTCCTAAAGAATGTTTCTGATCTCTCAGACAGGTGTTATTATGGTCGGAGTTCTTTGGTGATCAACTGTAGCGGTCTTCCTTGGTCAACCAAGCTTTTTTCCGATTTGTGAGCTCACCAGTGCTGTCTTTCTTCTTAATGAAGTTACCAGGGTTTGGTAACCCTAAGGATTCACCTATGTCTCTGACTCTTCTGTCTTATAATGCCTTCTGCACAACTCTGGTCCTCATGTTGACAAATGCCAATAACAGCTCCAAAGGCAATAAACAGCTTAGAATCCATGATAGATACTGTGAAGATACTGTAAAGCCATTTGTCCCAAATATTATGGCGCCCTGAAATGGGGACTATGTATGAACAAATTAAATAATTTCTACATGGTGAAACCTAAATACAAAAAATTACCCTTTAATAAAACTTTAATTTTGATTTCAACATTTCAATTCTTTGAAGAATATATCTTTGTCCAAAACATTAGGCTGATTAAGTCTTCTGCTCGCCTCACAGCAAGGAGGTCCTGGGTTCGAATCCCCGTCGGCCGGGGCCTCTCTGTGCGGGGTTTGCATGTTCTCCCCGTGTCTGCGTGGGTTTCCTCCAGGTACTCCGGTTTCCTCCCACAGTCCAAAGACATGCAAGTTAGGCTGATTGGAGAGTCTAAATTGCCCATAGGTATGAGTGTGTGAGTGAATGGTGTGTGCGCCCTGTGATGGACTGGCGACCTGTCCAGGGTGTATTCCTGTCTTTCGCCCAATGTATGCTGGGATAGGCTCCAGCCCCCTGCGACCCTGTTCAGGATAAGCGGGTTAAGATAATGGATGGATGGATGGAAGTCTTCTGCTGCTGTAGCCTATCCACTTTGAGGTTTGAAGCATTGTGTGTTCAGAGATGCTCTTCTGCATACCACTGTTGTAATGCATGCTTATTTGTGTTACTGTCACCTTCCTGTCAGCTTCGACCAGTCTGGCGTGACTCCCCTGTCCTCTCTCATTAACAACATGTTTCTGACCGCAGAACTGCTGCTCGCTGGATGTTTATTGTTTTTCGTACCATTCTCTGCAAATTCTAGAGACTGTTTGTTGTGTATGAAAATCCTAGGAGATCAGCAGTTTCTGAGATACTCAAACCACCCTGTCTGGCACCTACAATCATTCCACGGTCAATTTAGTTATCCACTTAGATCATATTTCCTCCTCACTCTGATGTTTGGTCTGTACAACAGACCCTCTTGAGCATGTCTGCATGCGTTTATGCATTGCGTTGCTACGACATGATTGGCTGATTAGATACTTGCACTAACCAGCTCCTGTACAGGTCTAACTAATGAAGTGGTCACTGGGTGTATAAGTTATGGATGTGAACCTAACACAACAAATCCTAATACAGCTTCAGGATTTCTATGATGTCATGGCTCTTCTCTCAAGCAGTGGAATATTAATGAATGCCAAAAGGTAACTTGTATAGGCTGGTCTAGGACATGCAGAAGCCAGCCTGAGCGAAACCTAACCCTGTGTCCTCACAGTGAGCGATTTGGTCAACCAGTTGCTGGAAGTCTATTCATTTTTGGCAAGCAACATGAGCAACTGTGCAAGCTAAAAAAGTTGCCCATGGCTTAATTTTTCGCCTGCATCGCCCGTCACCATCCAATCAGTTGTGCTTCCTGAGTTGTGATCCTATTATCTTTGCTGTTTGTGTATTGTGCCTAGTCCTCCCTCCACTGCATTGTTTTTGATTGCTTTTTGTTTCTATTCATGGTGTTAACTTAAAAAAAGCAAAATAATTCAATTAATAAAAAATATATTGCACATAATGATGGATTTTTCTTTTTGTAAGCAAGTTAACAGGCAAGGTACTGTATTCTATAATATTAATTAGGTATTTTTAAGATGTTTTAAATCATTAACAGCTTGACTTACCTGCCAGTGAAGTGACATACTGCCTGTGTCTATCTGTATACTTTTGATACAGATGGAGCTAGATTTACATAAAAGCTGACATTATTCAGTAAGGCCATGGAAGAAGTTATACATGAAGTCCTCCCCTCCCCACTTGTGCATTATTACAAACCATTTTTAGAATGGAAACAAGATGAGGGCATGCTTTTTTATTTCTATTGTTTACTGGCTAATACACATGAAAGCCATAACTTATATATATAGCCTGAGTCTTCCTCTGGATTGTCACTGTCTTTTGTGGGTAGCTCTAATTGCCCCTGATGACAACATTCTGCTTGAGTCTGTTTCTGCACGTGAGAGACTGATCTATAAGCATGTAAAGCTCTATGCCACCCACATGTTCACGCTATTTTTCATCAAATGATGTTCATGGACCATTTTACCATGCATTAGCCTTGGTACCCAGTCATACAGTCATTTTAAGATCCTTCAGACAAAACACACAAAGGCTCTAGAACGGCACATTATATCATCAGGGTTTATATGATTCATGGTTATTAGTTTTCAGTACTAAACCACATGTGAAAGGCTATGACATTTTTAAGACCCTTTTCTTCTTTTGGGGAGTTGTTAAATTTCTCGATTTAACAGCTATCCTAAACTAATTTAAAAACCAGCCTATAACCTCCTGGTGTAGCTTTTGCCTTGCTGACCTCATATAATTTTTATTAGTCATTTTAATATGTATATAAAATATTGCCTGCGGCATCATTACAGTGCCAAGAATATATTGCACATGAGAGTTTTTTGGCAGATACAGATGATAAACATTCAAATGATTTTTTTGTATCTATAAAAATAACACCGTAAAGGTCATAGCTAATACACTAGACATAAAACAAAGATGTTGTCTAATTATAAGATCTATGACTAGTGCCCCTTTGAATAAACCTTTCCCTTATTTCAGACATAATTTATACTTCTGCAAACTGCCAGGAAATGAGGGTCTTGGTCTATTTCCTCCTATCTCTTATGTACTGAAATTAATGCTTCTCATTTTGTAGATGTTAAATGAGTAAGTAACATGTACTGCACCTCATGTGCAAGAGATTCTATTGGTTTGATTTTTACACTGTGCTGATATTGTCCTCATTTTGTTAATATACGAATGAACGACTAAACAGAAAATCTGCATCACTTTAAAGTTACACTAATGGTTGTGTCCCCTCATATACAGATAAACAAATGGCTTTGGAATTAAAGCAACATTTGAATGCATTTGCAAATGAGTAAATACTAAAATGCAGTTGAAAGGAAGTCGTCTCGCATATGGATATACTGGTCTGAACCTTTTTAATCACATTGATGCTACTTTTGTAAGTCCATGTCTGTGTAATTCACAATATACTGGGTCTCAAATTTCCTATAAATAATTAGGGTTTTTTTCCAAGACATCCCCCTGACTTCAGAAAGCAAAATTTCAGTGAGACACATGGAAGTTGGGTTGGTGGAGTAGGTATCATTTTTATTTAAAACATTCTTAAGGTGGACAGGGTATGTGAACAGCAGTTATTTGAGATTCAGTATTAAGTACAGACAGCTGGAATGAGTGTGGAGCAGGGGAAAGCCAGTCTCTGACTTACTGTGCATCTAGGGCAATACATTAAGACTTTTATTCTCTGGAGTGTGCTAACTCTGTGAATTTGGTTATTCTCAGGGAATGTGTGTTAGCTATTAAAAGAAAATAGTTGGGCATTTTCAAATGTCCTTGCTTCCTTGAATCATGGCAGAGGCTTTCTCCAACGAGGGCTTTGTTTCCCATTATCCCCAGCTGTCTCTTATCTGTACATTAAACACAGGTTTAAAGAATACATTTTTCTCCAAGAAGTACTTCTAGCCAAAGCATTTCACCTTGTCATAGTCACCTACTACTGGGAATTTAGCACACTAGCAGTTCCTCTGGTCATGCAGACATCTGTGGTCCACTGTCACCAGCTGCATAGCTGTCAATCTGCAGTGACAGTGCTGCTCAGCTGGCGGTCTGCAGATTTTAAAGGAGCACTGATTGGCTGCAGGTGCTTCAGGGGAGGGTAATGCTTGCACTTGAATTTTAGGGAGGAGTCTGCAATGATGGGACAGGGTTACAAATGTCATCAAGGGTATTCCAGATAGCGGAAACAAATTAGGGGACAGATATGTTAAAATGTTGACTGGAGAGCAACACAGTGGAATATCAGGAATTGAGTAGCTGCAAATAAGACATTATTGTATCTCTCATTCAGTTCATTTAACCAGAACCCCAATACAGGTCACCAGAATTAAAGAAAATAAAAGTATACCATTGCACAAAAAAGGTACAATCACATGTATTTGTATGTCAAAGTTACAGACAAATGTTTGATGAATACAGACCACAGTGCAGTTTTCATTCTGTCATGCACACATTTCATTTCATTCAGTAGGTCATTGGTGTAGTTGGGTCATTCAAAAGCAAAAAAGGGCTCATAATTTAGCTCAGATCAACTAGAGACTGCATGTACATCGTCCTACTGGATCAATCAGTTCTTAAAGACAACCAACCACAAAAACAGGGCACACTGGCAAAGAAAATATAATCATTTGTACTTCACTATTCGTGAATACCTGTATAGAGCCCTGTGTTCCGGCAGTGCCGTTGTCAAGGGAGTCCTCACTCATAGACAATAATGTAAAGGCTGTAAAGTACAAGCCATTCTAGTTTCTGCATGTGTTGTTTTGGCAGCTAGTACATTTAAGCATTATGGAACAAGAACCCATGGTATATCATGGATATTGGCACAGCTAGTGGGGTGGTTAGGCATGACACAAAGCGGAGTGCCGTTACATCCCCTAGCTGTGCCAATATCCATGATATACCATAGGTTTGAGTTCCATAATGCTTTTATAGAATGGTTACCACATTTGTTTTTCAAAATTTCAGTAAAGAAAGACTCAACAAACTTTAAATTAATGTATTTTAATGGAACCATGTTTTATGGTAAATGTATTGAACACTGAACAGTAGTTTCTTGGTTGCAAAGCAAGGGTATGCTGAACGTTAGCTAGCAATAATGTATCCCAACTCCATCATCTAAGCAACGGTACTAATGTTACTAGCAATAATGTATCCCCACTGCTCTAACGTTAGCTAAGCAATGCTATTGCAATAATGTATGCCCACTGCATTCATGTTAGCTAGCTAGCTTGCTAGTTTACGTTACACCAGATGACACTGACACACAAGTAATTTGTCTTTGTTGTAGACATTTATCAGGACTGCCAGATAACGTGCAGTTATTGCAATAACTGATAGTGTCGTTATGAGTCATCATTTGCTTTGCCAGGGTTTGGAGGTCTTGCTGATATTTCCATCCAAGGATATTGCCGTAGTTGTATTTTTTCATTCCTTCTCCTTTCCAAATCCCAGAGAAGGTCTAAGGACACTTTAAAATCCCTCATTTTGTTTTACTTTTGTAGGCTACTAGCGATGAGATGATGATAATCTAATAATATTAAGTTACGTTCATTTTGGTTACAAAGTAGATAATGGTGATCTACAAATGAGGAGTAATATTAAAAGATGTGTGAACATTCTATTTAGCTGTGTGTATGGTCATAGATATCGGCATGGCTGGAATGCAAACTGACCAATAGAGACAATGGACCGGACCTATCCGTTGTATAATGCCTGACATTAAACCCCCTGATTTCCCCCTGATAATCGCATTTATACATGTTCCATTTACAGTAACCTCGTATAGTACACTCAGTGATCACTTTATTAGGGTGATGTCAGGTAAATTGGGACATCAGGTAAAATGGGACATATAAGCTTTAAATATTAGCAGTCAATCACTGAATAAAAAATATATAATATTTGACCTGAAAATAAATGTCCCAATTTACCTTAAAGCTGTCTTATTTAACCTGAACATGCCATCAGCGTGAGATGTGTAAGATTAATTTGAGTGTCATGTGATCGCTTGGATGGGTGGCCATAAACCAGTCTCTGCGTTCAAGAGTGGAGTTTGAGCGCCCGTTACCTTCTGGGTAACACAGGCTGGAGATGATGTCACTGGATATGTTTGCCCTTAGAAGTTCTGCCCCATCCTCAGAAATGTATCTCCTTTTGGATTTTTTCTCTAGAGTTTGCAGAGAATGGTGCAAAAAACAGCAGTAGTTCTGCAGGCAAAAACATAAAATATCCAGTGAGCAGCAGTTCTGCCAGAAGAAACGCATTGTTAATGACAGAGGTCAGAGGAGAAGGGCCAGACTGGTCAAAGCTGACAGGTAGGAGACAGTTACGCAAATGACCACACATTACACCAGTGCAGAAGAGCATCTCTGAACACACAACACATCAAACCTCAAAGTGGATAGGCTACAGCAGCAGAACACCAATAAGTCAAATAAATACCAAATAAAATGCTCACTGATTGTATATCATAGCTCTCGTTGGAAGTATGCACAAAATCTATTTTCATTCCTGTCTTTCCTTTGCTTTCGAGCTGGCTTCCATATGGTCTATTGGACATACACACACACACACACACACACACACACACACACACACACAAACTAACTTACAAGTGTTACTCTGTCAGGCTGTATTAACAGCTGCCAGGCAGGTGTGGAGTAGGCGACAGCTGACTTCTAATATTACTGGGTTGAGCAGACAGCTCTATACCTGTAGAAAATCTACAATTCTGAATGACCCCACACTAAAACATAGGGCCCTGGTTCACTTACATTTCCAATTGGGACAGATCTATGGGATTGTTATGGTTGATTGACTTCTGCAGGGGCAGACTACTTTCTGATTAATCTGAATAAGAGTTCATTGGTTGTGTAGCAGTAAATATCACAAATGGCAACCTAATGTGTCTTTTCTGAAAAAAGCTTATACTTTGTTGATGAAAGCTGTAGGCAACCCAGGCCCTTTATTAACTGTGACCACTAGATTTCAATTGTTTTTGGTTCATTACACATTTTGCACTTGAAAGATCTTTCAGTTAATTATAAATGTGTTGATCAGGACTGTAGCAATACAATTCTGGCAATAATATCTACATGCAATGTCATTTAAAAGCATATTTCAAGTTTGTGGCAGGATGTGATACATATGGCAGCTCCTGTTCCAGTAATTGTTAAGGAATAACCGCAGTTCAGCACAAGGAATCCTGTTTGGCAGGATATGAGTTTGATTCTAGGTTGACTTTTTCTATCCCTACTCTGCTCATGCCTTTGGGATCTGAGTACGATGTTCACCTTTTGGGTTGTTTCCAACTGAAGAGAAGACCCTTTGTCTTCCCTCCACTGGTCTCTTCTAACTACTTGTCTAACATGATTAACTTAATGATGAACATCACAAGATGTAATAAAAAATACATATAATATTATTAGTAGTAGTATTTTTAGGATTATGATTATAATTGTGTAGATGATTATGATAATTATGGTAATTCTTATTCTTATTCTTATTATATCAATTGTTATTATTTTTATTCTTGTTTTTGTCCTACTCTCACACACAGTCAAGGATTTCACTATTAACAACCCTTAAAATGGTTTCCAAACCGTACGAATTGTAGAAGCTATGGTTAATAGGGATGTTTCGGTAGTACTCAACCTGTGGTGCACCCATCCTTGTCATAGATTGTTCAGAAGAAAACCGGATAATCAATAGATGCTGGAATGGACGAATCGGGAAACCCAATTATTAATGCTTTTGAACATCATAGGCTATATGGAAAAATACAATGTACTTCATTTCACTGTTAACTTGATTTATTGTAGTCATGTTTAGTTTGAGTGGGAGACATTCAACTGAAGAAGATAAGGATTTTGCGATTTTAATTTTAATCAGATGGTTTCGTTGTTTAGGGGCTCCACTTCATACAAGGATCGGAAGACACCTGTGTGTCTGTTTGCATCTGTCTCTTGTGGAGAGACTACGTTACAGAAACACTTAAGTACGTAATATAGCCTTTATATTCATTTAAGCAAGCAGTAGCCTACGACGGCGCAATAATTTGTTAAAGTTTCGTAGCGTGGAGGTACCAGTACACCTTTTAAGGTCGAATTACCATCGTGTTCAATACTGGTTAATGAAACACTCAAAAGCAGTTGTGGTAAATATCATTTAGTTTAGTTAGCTATATGCTACCGTAGTTTATAATGTGTCCACTAGTTCGCGGATTGCAATCGACGCGCACATATTTCGCTTGAGTCATAATGCGCTTACATATAGTACTTAAATAATTTGTGATTAAGTAATTGCGTGCGAGACTAAATAGCCTATGCATGAGCCTGTAACAAATATCCTCGTGTTTCTTCTAGGCTACTAATTATTATGTGAATAATTTTGTAAAGATTGTTTGTTTAAAAACCGAAAATACATACGCAAAAGAAACTGGGGAATTTGACGATGGATGGGAAAAATGTCCCTCGATGTGTAGGGTTCGTAATGTTAATGCAGTTCATGTTAGTTTTAAGAGAACCGATTAAGACACAGTTGAGAAACAGGGTACTTATGCATATACGTAGCTATGTATTTCATCGCGCTGTTCCTACTTATTATTATCTTGTCCTCCAAGCCTTCCATGCCTCCGAATTTCCTTAACTGTTTCACTGCAGTGGTAGAACTGTCAATCGCCAGAGGGGGCAGTGTTCCTCGACAATAGACATGCCGGCAATAAAAATCTGCTGCGGAAAGTCTGGGTAAAATGCGTCACATTTTGTCAGTTCTAAGGGCATTTTTTTAGATTAATTATACTCTTACGTTCGGCAATCACACAGCATGCAAAAAAAGTAAAAGTCAACAAAAGAACGGCAGTTTGCATTTGGAGATGGATTAGATGGATTTTGCTGTCAGTGCTGATTTCTGTGTAGCCTTCCGCTGCAAATCATGTTTGAAGAAAGCACGAAATATTGTATAAGACAAAGCGCTGTATTCAATTCATCATTACAGTTTGTCACTGGTAGCTATTTAACCTCGGTTCTCGGATCAACTTGCTTCAAAAATGTTTAAAGAACATGTTTAAATAATTACTATAACAGTGGAAAGTGCAGAACTTTCTAAGGACAAAATAAATAACTTCAATAAATAAGGAAAAGTTGGGCATATTGAAGAAGCACACATGTACATTCTTGGTTTTATTCATATTACCCAACCGACATTTTAAACACGGAAACAGCAAGAAACTGTAATAACATGCAGCTTTTTCAACGTGAAGCTAACTAGCAGTAGGCTACCTATACGTATTGTGATTAACTTTGGGATCATAGCTGCTAAACGTTTAATTAGCAGTATAGTTAGACGGTATTTGACTTCAGCATTCGCAGGATATGACATAGACATTTGTGTAGAAAATTTAGCACACTTTTCTTTAATAGTATGAATATTAAATCAGCAAGGAATAGAGCACTGGCAACTTCAGACCAATGGAATTACTCTGTTATTTGATTAAATGATGATGGTTGTCGTTTTTATGATGCTACTATTATTATTATTGTTATTGTTATTATTATTATTATTATTATTATTATTATTATTATTATTATTATTAGTAGTAGTAGTAGTAGAAGTAGTAGTAGTAGTAGTAGTAGTAGTAGTAGCAGTAGTAGTAGTAGTAATGGCGGTGTTTTCAACAGCTGGTGTAGTGCTGCTGGCAATAATATTAATAATTTTTACTTTGGTGTATTTGAGTAATGCAGGCCTCTGTATTGCCTGTTCATTAATGCAATTTGCATATATAGGCATGTGTCGACAGCCGCCCATGATGGCACCATATAGTACGTTTATAACAAGAAGTCAACTTGTCCCTGGCAATATTAAATAATATAATGTCACAAAGAAAACGATGCGATGTAGCTTCTAAATGCGTTTTATGTGACACTGATGACAGATCGTCAACCTTTGCTCAGTCAGTAAGTCAATGCAGCTGGAAATATGTGATTTGAGGAAGAATGACGGCTGTCCAGTTAAGTACACAGTCAAATGTGTAAAATTCTAATACAGTAAATATGAGTCTTACATTTAAGCAACGAAACATAAACGTCTGGTTTCGGAAGTCTGGTCTGAGAGAATGCTAAAATTACATGATTATTATTATTATTATTATTATTATTATTATTATTATTATTACTACTACTACTACAGCAGTATCCACCATCATCAGAATTCTGTGACAGCATGATATATTTTTTATTGAATTCAAAATATCACTGCTATATATATATATAGTATATACAATTTTGTTTGACTTTATATTGTAACTCAACTAGTGCTGCATGAGCATTATGAATGTGACATATATAGCTGTAAAAGCATATACACTTCCAATGAACGTATACTGGCCGAGTCAGTTTACCCTTAAGGGGCTTCCATCAGACATGTTGCGGCAGGACAAAAGCTAAGAAGTTGTGTGTTTTATTGAAACAAAGAAATGTTTCTTTCCCAGTAGTAATATTAACAATTTTAAATAAATACTTCCGTTATTTGTTTGACATCAGAACCGTTTTAGCCTACAGTATGCTAGTATGGCATGGTAAATCCATTGCCCTTTACAATGTTTATAAAACCCCTCATTCTGAGCCTACTGCAAAGAATATAAACCTACTACCACTGCACTGGACCTCTGTCAGCAGGACCTGAACATCACTATTAGCCTAAATGTATTAACTTCAACTGTTCTTAGAACATCAGTCGCACGGAGATTCCAGGGATAAAACCTAAGAATTCCAATAACATGATTAGAATTAACAACAGCACTTATGTAGGTTGTTTCGTGCTTGCGTTAATGTCACTGTTAAATATATTGACACGGTTGGAAAGCACAGACTTGTCTTCAGGAATTACGATAGTCATTAATAGCCAATTGAGGACCACATTACTGTAAACTTAATTAGTGTTTATAGTTGTAAAATTATGGCGACCGCCCACGCGGTCCCTGCAGCTCAGTATTTCCACAATTGGAGAGAATCGTCAGCATAAAACAGAGGATATACATGTTTGTTATTTGCTGCACATCTAATGGACAAACAAAGAGTAAAGTTATTCCAATTATATGGTGGGCTTTGTATGCACTGTGTGTGTGTGTGTGTGTGTGTGTGTGTATGTGTGTGTGTGTGCAGTACATATTGCTAATAAGCTGTTTTCACCTTGATATATTACGACCCAAAGAGGACCAAGAAGACAGTGGTGATAGAAGCACAAATTGGCTATTTTTTCAAATTGTAATTAGTTCAAAAATCTAATCAAATATGTTATCGTTTTTTACGAAATCGTGCATTTTCCTTTCCGGCCAAATGTATAATGCGGGCAAAAAAACTTAATGTAAAACATCAGAGGAAATTACTACTACAGTATTTCCATTACGTGTCCATTGTGAAACAGTCTCAATTTCCGTTAATCTACTAGTTAATAGAACCCTATAGAAAACTATTCGGAGAAGACGAGCTTTCAGTCGTCAGCCATTTCTTTCTTTAGTATGATTCACTTTCCAGTGATTAAAATACAAGGCAATTAAAGGTAGTTGTTGCAGATGTAATACTATATTTATTATGAATAATAATAATATCAAACATCATCATCATAATTGTTTTAGCAGGTGGGACGCAATTACATAATATCTTATTTTGTAACAGAGCAAGAATCAGATCAGCTATACCCTTGCTGTGGGGGTTCTTTGAAAGTAAAAGTTCCGATTGCCTACCGAGCCCAGAAAAGATGTGGCAGTTCCAGAGTTCTCCCGACTTCCAGAGTTCATGAACTGTGTGTCCCTGGTCATAAAGAGACTTGATATAGATTCACTGTTTCACATGGGCCGTATAAAGGGCAAGGAATAGTTTCCATGGGGGGTTGGTGGACGCTGGGGGAGGGATAAGTTTGCAGGGTGGGTATTTCAGCAATATTAAAAGGGAAACCAATGCCGTTATGCCCAAACACACTCACACATAGGAGAAATATCAGCTTGCCATTTTCCAGCATAAGAATTAAACATCAAATTATTTCGCCCGTGGGCTTCATTTTTCTGGTACTATGTTATAACTAGTTATTGAACAAGGCACAAGATCTAAATGGCATTTGTGTGGAGACAAATTTCACTGCTGTTTCCTCATCAATAACTCCTTGGCAGTGAACTATTGGAACGAGCCAAACGCTAGAGGTGAAATGCAGGTCAGCCTGTCTAAGTAATATTAAAATGCGCCCGAGAGAGAGAGACAGAGCGAGAGAGCGAGAGAGAGAGAGAGAGAGAGAGAGAGAGAGAGAGAGAGAGAGAGAGAGAGAGGTGCGATATGGGTATCTACGTTTGCATGTATAATGTATATTCCACAAAGGGAAATATACTTTCGTTCTTTTGCATTTGTATCAATAGTTGTACATTTTCAATTAGCAGGAGCGCTATTGGAATGGTATTAACGATTCGAATCCGTAATGTCATACATGATTGTGAAAATATTAACCAAGATAAAAAGCAGATAAGATGCATTTTTACACGAAATATAAGGTTGCATTTTCTAATGTCTATTTCCTCGCCAAAACCAGATTGATCTTGTGAGAGGAACAGGTTATCTAACGGTCAGTATGGTAATGACGCGCACAATAAACCCTGGGGAACAATGGAAAGTTATTTTTCATGTCCTCTGTCACGCGGGCGCTTTGTATCTTCCGCATTGTGACTGAATATTTATACAAATGGGGGAGGGGGGCACGTGAACAGTTGCAATCAGGATTTTTAAAAAGATTTTGAAAGAGAAAGCATGTTTTAAAGGCATAAAGGCATGCGTTTGTGAAAATGTTTGTTTTTATTATGATCGCTATTCTATCAATTTTTAAGTGTTTCGTATATGTGTGTGTGTGTGTGTGTGTGTGTGTGTGTGTGTGTGTGTGTGAGAGAGAGAGAGAGAGAGAGAGAGAGAGAGAGAGCAGTGCTTCTCTGTGTTTGTGTCATTTCTGAAATATTTTAGTATAGAGCGTGGCCTGAGGGTCATGGTTTGTAACGCGGTGAGAATCGTAGGCTACATAATGTAGCCGCTCAGTTTTGATATTGGTCTACTATGTGCTCGTTAGATGTAAGTTACCATTTCTCTACCCACTTTTAGTTCTGCACTTTCCCAGTTTAACCCATTGTTATGCCGTAATTTAACTTAAGGCCTTTTCGCAGAAACTTTGGAATGCTCCCCAGTTATGTAATATTATCCATTTGACATTTAGGCTTACAATGTTAAATTCACTTCAAATATAATTTCAACTTATCTGTGATTGCATTTTGTGCTTTGTTGATAAGCTAATTTATGCTATTGTAACTGAAAAGTTTAGAACAAGTCAGTGCACCTTTCCTTCTCTGCAAAGCAATAGGCTATAGGTCTAGCTACTTGTGGGAAATCCGTCCACTAAAAGCGCTATTACTCCAAGGTTTTTTTGTTTAACTATGGTTGTAATGTACGCCCCTGTAGTGTAATATGACCAGTTAGCCTTCCTGCGAAGAAAGCTGGCCACACATACACATGATATACGTAAGTAGTTTGAAGTAGCATTGGCATCAAAAAGGGGCAACAGATTATTATTAGTAATATTATCCAATTATTATTATTATTATTATTATTATTATTAGTAGTAGTAGTAGTAGTAGTAGTAGTAGTAGTAGTAGTAGTAGTAGTAGTAATAGTAGTTGTAGTAGTAGTAGTAGTTGTAGCAGCAGCTGCAATGATTAATGTAGGTCTAATCGTGCTTTATCATGCGGTGGCCAGTTTTTCTATTTCCAGCTTCCAAAAGAATAGCCAACGTCGGTATCGTATGATTTTTAAGTCGTCTATATGTACCCTGTAGAACCGAATTTGTGTGAGCAATTAACAACCGCAAGTTCGTCTCTACGGGAATACATGGGCGATTCCAAAGCCACACAAGTTCCTCATACAACTCTCAATATCTGAGGATTCGTTTTGTTTTGGGCCCTTGCCTTCCATACTCCACTAAGAGTGCCATTCAGAAGAAGACGCAGTTAGAAGCATGTGCACACATACATTAATTATAACTTTACAACCACAACGCGCATTTACTGTACCGGTGAAATGGCAGAATCACATGGATTTGTGATGGCGGGTGACTACGGAAATGTGTGAGGACTGGGAGGCCGTAAAGCGAGGTAAGGAGCGGGGATCACAGGAAGTGATTGATTTACGCATTTTAACAGCCCAATAAAACCTCAAAACATTCAGCCAAAAGCTTCCGACATCGTTGGCTCGTGAGATTCTCATAAATAAGCCATAAACGGCTAACTTCATGTTGTCGTTTTTATTATAATCCAATAAAATATGGCAAAGCAATGACGGCGATTATTTACAAAGTGGAGGCAGTCAACAGGCTATTCTCTGCTGTGGCTCTCGATGTTATAGCCTATTGCGCAAGGCCCTGTGTCCGTACTTCTGAGACTGCTATCAATGATAGGATAGTTCTTACAATTACAGCCCAAACTTTGTTCAGAATAAGCCTATAATAGTAGTAGTAGTAGTAGTAGTAGTAGTAGTAGTAGTAGTAGTAGTAGTAGTAGTAATAATAATAATAATAATAATAATAATAATAATAAGAATAATAATAAGAATACGTTATAATGATGATAATTATGATAATTATGAGGATGATAGTGAAAGCAGTTAATTAGTTATATGTTATAAGTATTTATAAGTATTGGCCATCTATGAAATATTATATATTGCCTATCAGGTCACGCTATTTCAATTAAGGTACTGTTATATTTTTGGGATGGGCTGCTGGGCGCTGTTACTTTTTTGTTTTGAAAGGTCACCACCCACATTTTTCCTACTTTCTCTGTTTCCATACTGCGAACAGGAACGCAGCTCATGACAAGCTATCACTGATCTCTGGAAATTAGGTGCAGCCAAGCAACACTTTCATAGCATAATTTTATTGTTTTCTCTTCGTATGCCAAGGTATGCCGCAGTCTGGTGTCGGATGACGACAGTGGGGATATAAATCTACCCCTGCCCAAGGAATTTAATCTCGTCACTCCAGTGTTTTTTCACCGTCTGAGTTATTGAAGCTACCTGTACCTGCCAACACCACCAATACTTGCCTGCCAGGCTGCCCTTCGCGCAATCGTAAGATCCTCCTTCTCTTTCTGTTTCATTCCCTTTTCATATACATTTTATACCCAGTTACCACCGTGTGTGTCCCACTTTGCTCAAATACACCTACAACACAATGCGCACACCTACAACACAATGCGCGCACCTACACTGACGCACGTAACCACACACACACACACACACACACACACACACACACACACACATACATACATACACACACAGTCCATACACAGACAGAGAGAGACTCGTTCCCAGTATGCAAAAAGGGTACGTTGCGAATAAACATTTGTTTCCTTATCCGGGGACTGGCTTGCAGGCTGCTATTGGACTACTGAGTCACGTGGTAAAAGTAACTTTACAGGGTCGCTCGCAAGTAGGAGGGCTTTATGGAGCAGAAAAACGACAAAGGTAGAAAAATTATTTTCCACTCCAGAAATTAATGATCATGAGCTCGTATTTGATGGACTCTAACTACATCGATCCGAAATTTCCTCCATGCGAGGAATATTCGCAAAATAGCTACATCCCAGACCACAGCCCCGAATATTACAGCCGCACGAGGGAAACTGGCTACCAGCATCATCACCAGGAGTTGTATCCTTCGCGGGCGACCTACCAGGAGCGCCAATATAGCTGTGCAAGCATCCCTGAGCCCGAGACCCAGAGAGGGCACGGGCTATCCCATTCAGGACACCTGCTCCCTGGGAAAGCGCAAGCAGCTCCACGTGAGCCCCCACCGTTACCTACGTCCCCTTCAACCCCACCGGCTGTGCCTCCCGCCTGCATCCAAGCCACCCCGGAGCATCCTAACAGCACAGTCTCGTCCAAGCAGCCCGTAGTATACCCATGGATGAGGAAAATCCACGTCAGCACCGGTAGGCAACTTATGTGTATTTCTTACTCTCTCCCTCACTTGCGCGTGCTCCCCCCTCTCTCGTTTTTATTTTACCCCAATCCCCTAACTCGTCCGTGCAACGATGGGAGAGGAGTCTTTGAAACGACACAATTGAGGCGGATTTACGACTCGGCATTAGTAATTACACCCGCCATAAATTTTATGGCCGAGGCACTAGTCTGGGCAGCCGTATTGCCATGTGGCTTTCGCTGTTATATATGTGGCAGAGGGGGAGAGACAGAAGAAGAGGCGACAAAAAAACTCAGTTTGTAATGTTGAATAAATAATTCAGCGCCTCTCTCACTATGGACGTCCTTCTCATTAAGGAGAGAGCAAGACAAGTTCATATGAAGCATTGTAGATGATTAGATAATAGCAATACTGTCCCCGATTTTCCTTTCTTCACGACTTTCTTTCATATCTCAACTCACGCCAATCTCGCTTTGCCCCTTCTTCCCTCCTTATTCCTCTATTTTCTCTCTCTTTTCTTTCTGAATTCTTCCCCTTCCAGTGAACGCCAGTTACAATGGAGCAGAGCCCAAGCGGTCCAGGACTGCTTACACTCGCCAGCAGGTCTTAGAATTGGAGAAGGAATTCCACTATAACCGCTACCTAACACGGCGAAGACGCATCGAGATCGCTCACTCCTTGGTTCTCTCTGAAAGGCAAATCAAAATTTGGTTTCAGAACCGCAGGATGAAGTGGAAAAAAGACCATAGGCTACCCAACACCAAAGTCAGATCCTCTGCTCCTACGGGCACATCATCTGCGTCCAGTACAACGTCGTCAGCTGGCACTGTCTCGGCTGTTGTGGCTTCTAACGCGGTGGCAGCTACCGAGGAACATTTGCGGTTACCCGGAGCCGAACAAGATGAGGATATAACAAGGTTATGAGGCAGACAATTATTTCGCTGAGAAGGAGGAAGAAGACGACTGATTATTTATGAAATATAAACACAATCTATCTCATTCGCGCACATACACACACACCTACACACACACACACACACACACACACAAACACACACACACACATCTTTTATATGTATTGGTTCTTCTTCGTTGTCTTGTGCGTAAGAAAAGGTTTTCCTTTCAGTCCACAGTTATATAAAATGCATGTTATATAGCATGGATTATTGCGAAAATACCTGCAGATTGTTTACGCCACACATCAGGGTTTATTTATTTAAAATAGAAATATAGTGATTTTTCAGAAGTTGTTTTGAATGAAAGAGAGATAATGACAATTTAGCAAAAGCTTGCAGGCAAAGTTATGGCAGGAAATGTGTCCTCTCATTTGCGTCAATACATGCACAATTGTTATATTTATTTTATAAACAAAACTGTCGAGATATTTGCAGTTAACTTACTATGTGGGAAAGTAATTGAGCTTATTTGTTTTGAAAAAGCAAAGCGTGGATTCAGTTTAAATGCTGTGAGATATTTGGAGTAATCTTAAAAAATAAGATTAGTCATAATACAATTAGGAAGTAGTACTTTTTGTGGTGATAACGTGTTTAGACTGATTAAAACTGAACATTGTGAAATGCAATAAAATAAGTTTAGTGTATTTGTGCTAAATAGTGCTCAATAAAACAGTGAGTGTCAATTCGTTTCATATCCGTTTGGGTCGTTTTCATTTATGTACGTGCTGCCTCACATATTATGTTTACAAATGTTTGCTGAGTATGATGGCACTTTCCAACGAGAGCACGTGTGAAAGTAAAGCGTCGTTGTTGAAATACAGACACGGTGATCTCAAAATAGCATTGACATATTGCAGAAATCTGAGCTTTTCAAACATGTTCGTGAATGTACCGTTTAAGGCATCAGTAGTGTGTATTCTGAATCATCTTATAGCAATGGCATATTTTGGCTCCAAGCATTGAGAAAACTCACATGATAGTGTTTCAAGCCATTGATAATATTTTTATGTTATCCTTCATATATTCCCCAAATCTAGTTTTGGCCACAAGTTTGCTAAGGCTCATATTGGGTATTCTGCTTTTTGGAATATGCATAGGCCTATATTCATCAAAATACGTTGACTACATTAATCCATGGCTTTCTCCACGGATTTCATGTATATATTATTATATATTTTCATATATAATATATACTGTCTTCAACACGTGTTAAAATTCGTGTTGTAGTTATTCTATGTTTTAGGTAGCTACAGAACGGTGGCATTATGTGTGTTGTGTTTAGTCAATTTTCAAGTGCATTCGATTAGTTTGCAGTTTGGTATGGCCCACAAGACCTCATCACTCTTGATCAGAGGGGTCTGCTTCCAGGTTGATTTTCCCATCAGTGGAATAAGTGGAATTCTTGGTTGTTTTTAGATCCCCCCCCCCTTTTTTACGAGGGGGAGGGGTGTATTTACATGTTCCTTTGTGCAATATTTAGCCTTTATATCGATTTCATTAACTCTGTAAAACAGATTATATTATATTTTAATAAACTGATTACTACAAAGGCCAATTAAATCGATGTAACCTATACACTTTGGGTGTATTTTCTGGATTTTAGTCGTGGGCCCTGAACATCTGTAATCTAACAACCTTGCATGGTATAGAATGTGTTTTTCAGACTAAAACAGTTACTTCCATTCCTCCCTCAATTTCAGGCAAATAAAATAGCTTTAATAGTTACTTCAAATAGCTTAGTCTTCAATATAACTGGTAGGCTACAAAATAACCGTGGTATCTATATATTATTGATATAAATAGATAGATGTACTTTTAATGTATTATGCTGTACTGCTGAACAGAGGCCTAACTTATTATCGGTTGGGTTTTGTTACGTCAAAGGTCACCGCCAGACAAAGAAAATATGGACGTATGAAATGTGTAGCTCCTGTTACATTGGAAGAAAACATAATTAGGCCTAAATATTTAAGATTTATTTGTGTAGTGGCACTGTTGTGATTGCAAATAAAACGCTGGGGAAATTTCTGGGGGACAGTAACTGGTCACATTACCAAAATATTTGGAGACTACATTTCTTTTTTATTTAACCTGGAAAAAAACACCAGATGGCACAAGCCTGCACGGGGCCGTTTAAAAGGAAGAAGGGTGAGAGCGATGATACTGTGTATATATATATATTTGATAATTTGGCAATTTAGCATGCTTATAGGATTCATTATGTCGTTTATTTTTCAAACAAAATCACATTGTACAGATCCTTTTGGATGCATGTGCTTTACAATGCTCACAGCATTGCTAATGTCATATATTCAGCCAGATTCACGTCTAACCCGCGCAACTGTTTCTTACGGAGTTAAATGTTATATTTGTGCTCAGAGTGTTCTCCTTTGAGTGAGAAATAGGAGCATAGCATACCATTATAATTAGATTACGCCTTTGATTTTTCACCTTAGAAATTGTCATTTTCTTTAGCACCATAACGCAAAACTTCCAGCGTGACATACTGTCTCAAATTGGCAGAAACAGAAAAGTATTATTTTTTTCAAAGGCGCAAATTATTTGATAAAAGATCTTCAAATACTAGTTACACATACAACGGATTGCACTCAACCTTAAATATGCGCAGCTCTGGGTCCAAGTAGGCTACTTTTGAGACTGAATGTTGTTAAGCTAAACTTTTCCTGTGTCTTACACGACACGACACTATACACTTATACAAGGACAATTGTTAAATAAGACGAGAATCATCTCCCAGGCTAAAGCGAGGCACTCGGCGTTAGTCTGACTTGGCCATGACTTTCTAGAGACATGGAAACAGCAGGCTCAGAACTGCATTCTCAAGCCTTTATGCTGCCGGACAGCAGAGAGAAATTAATGTGCATGCCACAATCCCAGCGTCCCTGCAAGCTCTTTCTACGTCCTGTCGCCTCCATGTCGCGAGGCTGAAAAGGTACTTTATTGAAGTTTTGGGCGAACTGCGAAAAAGGCTGGGTTCACTCGGAGGACACATTTTCTGTCCCATTAGACACATTTCAGTCGGGATGGCCGACCTTTACAACCCTGTGACCTGACAGGCTCTCTCAACGTGTCCTATGTGTCCTCCAAGTTTGATTTCTTTGTTGAGGTTTCTTCCATGTTATTAGACCAGAGGAAACATGCGTTTGAGCATTGTGTTTCTTCGGGGTAACAGGAATAAAAATTACACGTTTTGCCTAAATTCCGCTCTGTAATTTTAACCTATAACTGAAAGCAGTAGTTTAATAACAAATTCATGACTATATTTTGCACCTTATCTAAATCCCTCTCATTAGTCAAAGCCAATGACTATTGACAACTTCTAGTGAGTGAAAATAACCATGGTTTTCACAGACAATAATTTATAATTATCCTGACTGAAGTAGGTTTATAGGTTCGTAACTATCCTAGGTCTATATCCCTGCTTAATAGACGTAAAACGCTAATAATGGCAGTGGTAAAATGTGCTGTAATTAAAAAAAAATCAGAAGTGTGAAGTCTTCTGTTTACCTTGGAATTATATACTGAACTACACAGGGCAGACGCAGGGCCGCAATGTTCTTTAAATAACGGTGGTAGCCTACTACTGTAACATTAGAACATGCATGTAAGTCATCTTTATGTTGATCCTTTGGAGTCCTTTGGGGTTCCGAATCAGTCACTGATTTATCCTATAACTATGATAGTAAGGTATATATTCATTTTCCCCATTGAAAAAAGTTGTTTCTGAAGATACATAAATGTTTAAGCAGGTTACGTGACTTCATGCCATGCTTAATCACGTCCTAAATGTCTAATTTCTCATAAACGCATTGTGGTACTGCCAAGGACTCATGGTCACAGAAAGCCAAAAGTGCAAAATTTCATATGTCAATATACAGCAATCAGAACAATGTCAATATCAATAAGGACAGAAAGCATTTGTGAGATAGTAATGTTCAGATAAAAAAAACCTTAAGCACACACTTGTCACAAAGTACTTTTTTACTCGAAGATGTAGAAAGACTCTCACTGTGAATTGTTGTCAAAATCTTCATTTTGTGCTTTACGATCCTATAGTACACGAAGTGGTTCCGCGTACACACACACGAAGTTCTTTCTTTCTTCTTCTTTATTTTAGTCCTCTTGTTTGTGAAGCTGATTTCTGTCAGATTTGGTGTCACAAACGCACATAATTTATTTCTTTTTTTCTGTAGGAATTCTTGAGATACTCCAATTAAACGTCATGGGAATTGTAGTGCACACAGATTAAATTAATTAATTTATGCATCTACAATAACCTTGGATGATTTGCAGATAAGCATAATAATTGACACGTAATTAATGTATGGAGAATATTCAGTTTGACATTCGTGTCAATCACGTTCATAAACTTTTACAAATTTCAGCAAGGGCACACCAGTGCAAACGTGAACTTATGTCAAGGTGTTCTGTCGTCAGAAATAAAGCAGTTTCGATTAAAAAGTGAAAGTTAACTTATATTCAAGCCCTATTTATGACTGTTGCCAGCTTTGGCCATTTAGGCGCTTGACAGACAGCATCTCTCGGATTTTCTTCCGTTTTCTTTCTGTATACTGATGGACGTAGCGAGTATGACACTCTTGCAGTCATTATTAGTACTAGGCAAAGTCTCGGGATTCGCCCGCTTGTGAGCTTATAAATATTTGAGGAACCAATGTAGTATTTACTCGCAGGTTTGGGTCTGGTGTGGGAAGAGGTCGTGACCCTACTTCAGACAGAGTAAATAATTTGCTTTGGGGGCGATTACACCAAGGGAAGACCGGAGCACGAGTAGTGCTATTTGGTGTCCGCCCAGACCGCAACAGTATCCAGTGTAAATATGGAGTAATATCTGAAGTAAATCATAGTAAATTCATGGATAACAAGTACTTACAGTTAACACCTTTATAACAGACATGGAACAGCGTAGGCAGGTCCGTTTTTTTTAATCTAAAAAAAGAGATCTTCCTTGAAAAGATGTTTGAGTTCGAAGCAGATGTTATAACTGATAGGAACTGTTTGAATATGTGGTAGGCCCGACCTGTCATGAACTATCAAGCGTTTTAGTTCATCTCCCAGCTATTTTAATAATTTAAAAACGTAATACAGGTGTTTTATTATGAATTTCGGTCCGTGATATCCAGAATTGGAACGTTTATTACGACTGTAACCGACTTGTCATTCTGATCTCATTGATCCAGTCATTGCATCCAGTCTTCACAGCTCCGTGATTACTTTGGGTTTTAAACCAGCTAATTAAATGACAAAAAACGTGAAGCAGCATGGCTTTAACTCCAAAAATAATTATGTTAAAATGTCAAATGAAATAAATTTCTCATCAGTTATAACAAATGTTTGTTCTAATCAAATGTATTCTTAAAACATATAACAATATAATACATTTTATTTATTCTTACAAAAAATAACGTTTTCATTATAATATATGAGGCAAATCCTCGCGTTGTTTAAATGCATTATAATGGACGTCATTCACATTAAATTAGTAAAAAGTAATAACTTAATAAATAATACGTTATTTTCTGGTTGACTATGCTGAACAGGGTTGATTGCATGCAATTGTGCTGGTGATAGTGGTCTTCAAGAAAATATCAGAGAAAGGACGTGTGTAATCTGCATTCACAAATAGTTTGTTAGCAATTATCACAAAACTATTTTTCGACTACGTAATTATTTTCTGCGTATTTTTAAGTTCTGATTTCAGCCTTTGATGTGTCAACTATCGATTAGTGTTGCCTTTCTATAAGCAACTTTCTATGGTCTCTGTTTTTATTTGCTTCATTATTATAGTGTCAAGGCTTTCAGAGGCAACTCTTTATACATATTCATGATCATTTTGATGATATTGTTATCATCGTCGTTATCATCACTATTATCATTGAGTTTGAATGTGTAGTCACTGGAAATGTCATAATGCATTCAATTGCATGTGTTCCTTCTTTGTATTGCTTGGTACTTGACTTTCTACACTACATAATCTACTTTCAAGGGAAAACTTTACAGGCCAATCTCTGGCAAATTTTGAGAACTCATTTATTATTATTACAAGGAATATGTGTTGTCTACCCTATATTAAAATAACGATTTTAATAAGAAATGGTTGCCCCTATATATACACGATTATACTGAAATAGCTTTACTGCCATGCCGCTTGTTTAGAAGCCTCCAAAATATCTGTGTCCGCAATGCCAATCAAATAAAAAAATAACAGCTCGTGTGTGTTTGCAGTTGTGTACAACCCACAGTCCTCGACTGCCCGAAGTTAGCACATTGTATGGCAATTCATGTCTGTTTCGAAACCTCAGGAGTTGTTTTTGAACTCTGCACAGATCCAGTTGTACATTCCGGTGTAGCGTATTGATTTATGACAGGTTTTAAGCGGTTCCGCCCTCCCACCAGAAGAAAAACTCAAGGACCCCCCACGCAATCTGGAATGCTGTGAAACAAACTTGAATCAACATTCTATCCCCTGAGCCAAGTGTGGTTCAGGTATGGCGAGAAACCGCATTAGTTAAAACACCATCACAATATCAGACTACCCGCATTACAAGCTAACCCCTTTTGTTCTCTGTGCCCCTTCCAGTAAACCAATTCTCATAAATGCAGTCGCCTCTGGTTTCAACGCCAGGGAGCTTGAGTGTATGCTGTGCGCGTATCCGTGTCTCTGGCAGCAGCACAGGAGCTCAGGGTTGAAACAGGGGTCGTCAAGCTATTGTCCAGAAGCAGGGCGGCACTCGCATTGGTCAGTGGCGGGCATGCCATAAATCTATCTATTCTCTCATTCAAATTCCCCGGGGGAGCAGATGTTCTTCGTCTCTCCCTTGTGCATGTTTGTGCGCGCGTGTGTAGCGTGTTTTTGTATTTTAGCCTGCACTTACAATGCAAATGTATGAGTGGCACACTTTAATAAAATCATTGCAACTGGGATTTTCAATGAGGCAGGGTTTTTACATCATAAAACACATTCGCTTCGCCTTCTCATAACATTCAGGATGAGAAGGCGAAGCGAAGGGTTTGGCGGTTTCATTGTGAAGCCTTGGGTGGATTCGATGGGACGCGGTAGCAAAAGACAATGTTGTTCAGGGTTTGGACACGCGCAAGCACGCATTCACGCACGCAGGCAGAAAGACGGGTGAATCTGTACGCTTTTTAAACCAAGTAATTAATTCGGCAGGCATTGTATTGGCATGCTCATCCTGTTGGTAAAATATGAATGGAAACAGCCATGCATTTAACAAATACTGCTTAACAATGATGGAGTGTTCGGCTCTCCCTGCTGTAGATTGTTCCAGATGTTATCAACTGTATAGATTGCCTCCATTGGTCATTCCTCCTGAATCACGACAGTGGCAACGTTTTACCCTTCAGCTGTGAAACTCAGTATCAGTATCAAGCTGTTAGTACAAACACTAGCCATTTTATCTGTTAATAATAAAGTGTATACAATGCATGACTTATTCAATGTATGAGTGCCTGAAATAAAATAAAATGAAATAGGGATTAACTGAATAACGTTTCCACATGCTATTCTCATACAAAGAAAATGTATCCGAGGGCTAAAATTACGTTGGCCTTGATTCACAACACTTATTTGTTACTTAATTATATAAATATTTTATGTGGTTAGAAGATTTTCAACATGTTGCTTTTAGTTGTATGATAATATGGCACTGCGTAATATGTGATCTCTTATCGATTAAGTTAGTAATGGGTTAATTCAGTTTAGGCTAGAAGTAGTTACTTGGTTTTCCCCATCCCCAGGTTTAAAATTCCCCCAACGTTACACTCATCATACTTTTGGAATGGTAATGTACTTTCCAATCCATACTAGAAATATACCATTAAAACTTGAAAATATATGTAATTTACACGATGTTATAAGATGCTGTTACAAGACTCCTTATCTTCCTCTTTTTATTACGAAGTTGCACAGCTTTGAGGAACAGACTAATTTCAAAGTTATTTTGGACATTAACTCAATGTAACAGATGCATTGTTTGATTTCAGTTTGAAAGCAGGAAATAAACGCGTAAACTGAAATAAAGTGTAATACATAGGTAATGGCTCTACTGAGTTAATTCTGGCTTGTAAAGTACCAAATGACTTAAGTAAGTCACAGAAATGCTATGAATGGAAATAGGACATTCACACCACGATTTTGTGTCAGAAAACAGTACTAACTTTTTTTTGGTTTTGAACGTATAATATATGTTATATTGTTATGTAGAAACTTCTACACTTTTTTTTTTCATTGACTGGTGCTAAGAAATATAATTTTTAATGAGTAATCATATCTGAGCTTTGTAGATATCATAATAACAACGTGTCAGAACTTTGTCTTGGCGTGGCCTACTCACAAGGAATATGCCTTGCGCTGATGTAAAATAAAAGACAACGGTCAACACTCTAAAAGGTTAATTGAAGCAGAAGGTGACTATAGAATTTAAGTGGAAAAGCGGAAAAGTTTCGGTTTTAGACACCGTGTACGAAGGTGTTCGTATAAGCCACAACGCCTAAAGGACACAATACTGTCACGTAAGATTACAAATGATTAACTAATTAACTAAAACTTATTCATCATGTGTTCATTAATATGCTTGCATTTGCTTAAAGTGCATGTGCGCGTGTGTATCTGCACGTGTGGGCGTGTTATGATTTTCAAATTAAAACATTATTTTCGCAAGAAAATGCTGTTTTATACAGGTTTGAATATATTTTTATTCTATATTCTTAATCAGCATTCTAAACAAGTTATAGCAGAACCAAACACATACTTTGATCACATCACATGTCAAAAACATGAAAAGCATAAAGTGCCGACTCGCGAGATTGTAGTCCACACTAGGGAGCTCCTACGCTCTGTTGACTGCAGTTCCCCCCCATCCCCGCCACCTTTTTTTACTCCGCGTTGTTTACAGCAGTAGAAAGCAATAGAGTCATACATCTTACTCCGACGCTGCCGAGACAGGTCCATTTGTATGCATGGTTATAACCAGAGACTATACCTTTGCCCATTAACGTCCTTTCTTTCGCTCCCGCCTTTTCTTCATTCCCACCAGTTCTCCTGAACATTATCAGATTGTAGATGTTTTAACGACAAGGGCAAATTGATGGCTTAAGTTAAATAAAATGGATTAAGAATTGTTGTTTTGATCAACCTGATTCATATATGTGTTGTTTTTCTAATTTGTTCGTTAATATTTTATAATAGACCCGCATTTAAATAGGCTAAGCTACATTATCGCTAAAAATTACCAGAATGGCTGGGTGGATTTTGGTAAGGATGGCTGAAACGAAAATATTGGTCCTATGCCCACCTTACTTTTGCCTCGCTGCAGTTCGACGTTTTATGTCATTATGTCATTTCAATTGTTTCGTTTATTTCACACAGGAGGCATCCATATGCTTTATCGATGTTTTCGTTCAGCATCTCTGGAGCCATGAAAGTCGAGGAGGAATAATAAGTGGCTGAGAGAAAGAGAGAGGAAGAGAGAGAGAGGTGCATTTTGCGCGCGCGAGAAAAAAAATGATTTATTGCCACGATCGCAGTTCAAACAGAGTTCAACAGGAATTGCCTCACACTCGTGGATGAGCTTAAAGATGGTCTTCTTCAAGTTGTCTGACTGCCTGAGAGGAAAACATCTACTCGTAGAATTGTTGTTGCTAGTTCTACTAGTCTACCTACATGAAACGAATTGTGATAATAGCCCAAATAATATAAAGGCATAAATAATAATAATAATAAGAAGAAGAAGAAGAAGAAGAAGAAGAAGAAGAAGAAGAATTATGTGGGGTTTATTTAAATATTTTACTTATATGAGAAACATTGCAATTCGTATTGAAAACAATTATATTAATGAAGAAACCTCCAACTTGAAACATCGCTCTTCTGTGCAATGTATTCAACGGCGCTTACTTCATGAATTTAGAGTAGCCTAATGGACTTAAGTCGATTACATGTTTTTATGTGAATCTCTGATAGGGGAAACGTCACCTCAGATAATAGCTGAAGGTTTACTCAGTGAATATAACTTAAAATACTGCAATAAATAAAATAATTCATATAAAGAGAAACGCTGATTGTTAGGGTTTCTCCACCAGTACAAACACATACACTAGGACTCGGAACTGTACTGTCCTCTCAGGTCCTCTTCGCACTATACTTGTGTTTGATTTGCACTTCTTGTACGTCGCTCTGGATAAGAGCGTCTGCTAAATGCCAAGTAATGTAATGTAATGTAATGTAATACATGGGACATGTGAAGGATAATAAGCCTTCACTCATATTACTATTGCCGTATGTGTTTTTACTTCGAGCGCAGAAAATGTGCTCTCAAGATCCATATCTCTGTCAAATAATTATACCTTTCACACATTTAGTAGTTAGAGTTGGGTGCAATTATTTGTATTTATTTTCATTTATACATATATACATACATAGGTCAATATACATGAATATATACATACACCATTTTACAGACTTGGGTTTAATTGCATCTGTAGTATTTTTATTTAAGCACTGTGGGATTTAATAAATGCATGTCGAAATGTCAATAGTCGAATACAATTGTACCTATGTATGCAAAAATAGTAATACTCACAATGCTGCTACTATTATTGTTTTGTTGTTGTTGTTGTTATTATTGCTTTTATTAATATAGGCCTAATAATAATAATAATAATAATAATAATAATAATAATAATAATAATAATAATAGCCTATTAATAATAATGTATGTCTTTCTGTTATTTACGGTATTGTTCTTGGGGTTTTTTTAATTGACAGTGAATTCACCAATGGCCAGGTACATTATTTTGAATAAGGAATTTGTAATGCGTGCTTGAATGCCGATTAAAAGTAGATGTTCGGCAAGTCTTGGTTTGGTTTTTCAGTAGGCTCGGCCAACTTTGGGAATAGGGAATAGGCTACTAAATGTGATTGATTAAGTTTTTGCCTTGTAGGCTAAATAACTGTAAATTTTCCACTTGTAGCCTATAGTCTTCAATTTAGGCCTATTTAAGACAACACAGAAACCCTTCTACAATTTAGTCGTTTCGCAAACGAAATTCCCAACGCATCTTGCAAAAGTTCATTAATTCACTTTATGTCGATCTCACTTATAATGTTTAAAATGTAAAATGTATTTTATTCGATCATTTAGCTAGGCTTAGGCCAGTCACATCGTCCTGTCAGCGATCCTCGGAGGCTATTGAAGCACTGCGATCATTAGAGCGTCGGAAAAACATTAGTCTTTGGAATGGAACGTTCGAGTTTTTTATAGCTATGGCTCGAAAATTAACCAGAAACAGAGAACGATTACAACAATTAGTACTGGGAACGCCATAAAGAAAGAAACCAGATCTTCGAATCGGAAAACGGAATTTATTGTTGGCCTATTAACACGATGCAGTCTGATTAGAAATTTTATTAATGCTTATTTTTGTGAATAAATTCTGTTCGTCTGCTTGCCATAATCACACTTTTCTGGGTTGCGTTTCCCGAAGCCTTCTTAACGCTACGTCGTTCGTAAGTTATACCTTAAGCTGTACCTTAACGTTTCAGGGTGTTTCCCGAAACGTTCATAGCTAAGTATACTTTCTGTAATTGATACTTTCGTAAGGTTGGTCTGGACCACTCTTAGCTATACCTTATCGATGTTGTCAACTCACTCCGCTAGTGGCCACCACTGTTCCGACCGCAAATCAAACACATTGCCCAATGCAATAATTTACATATGACCCAAATGAAAGTCAAAGCATGCATACTATTTTGGAGACTTCAGAGAGGAAGATAAATTAAATGGGTTAGATAACTATATAGCAGAGAGGTAAAATACATGTTTTAACACCCAATAAATTAACTTTTATTGAGGACAAAATCAGCACGGATGGTGCAGTTGGTAGCACTGCCGCCTCACAGCAAGGAGGTCCTGGGTTCGAATCCCCTTCGGCCGGGGCCTCTCTGTGCGGAGTTTGCATGTTCTCCCCGTGTCTGCGTGGGTTTCCTCCGGGTACTCCGGTTTCCTCCCACAGTCCAAAGACATGCAGGTTAGGCTGATTGGAGAGTCTTAATTGCCCATAGGTATGAGTGTGTGAGTGAATGGTGTGTGTGCCCTGTGATGGACTGGCGACCTGTCCAGGGTGTATTCCTGCCTTTCGCCCAATGTATGTTGGGATAGGCTCCAGCCCCCCTGCGACCCTGTTCAGGATAAGCGGGTTAAGACAATGGATGGATGGATGGAGGACAAAATCTAGGTAGACTATTAAAATGTGGGTTCATGGCTTTTCCCTTATGTAAACCTCTTCAGAAGAAAGATGTCTTGATTAGCTATCTAGCTCATTGGCTTCTGATATTTATGCAGCAAGTTAAATATCAACAGTAACAGTAAAGTATTTAAAATGCCAAAGAAACACTTTCATGCTTGTCAAGTGCAGATTTTTAGCACAAGTATTGTAGTAGTAACTAGCTAGTTCAGGAGTAGCAAGAATGTTACCAAGCATTGACTTTTTTATATAAAGAAAAACAAAACAATTCCATGCCCATCCACACTTAACAGTTGGGTTGTCCTGATGAAGGTCCATTTGGAGCTGTCTGTGTGTAAACAATGTTAACCATGAGTGTTGCATACTTGGTTTGCGGCATTAAGGCAGTGACAATACTTTCTAGTTTGTTTATTAACTGTTCAGGGATTTGCAAGAAAAGCCCAAGTAGATATATCTGACTGCTTTCAAAGACAACAGTTAAAGTGAATAGCAAATTGTTCAAATTAAGTAGTTTTCCAAATCAGGTAGTCTGCATAAGTTATTCACAGACATTGGTTTTCAGTCAATAGTCTCATATAAATGCAAGTACACATTTTTCTTCAAATAAACTGCTTAGTAACCGCAAAACGAATGCAAAAATGCATCTGTTCTAAATGCTGAATGAATACCCTGATATGCCTAAAAAGGCTTATTTAAGTGAATACTGGTCTTGCTGTGCAGTGCTACAGTCTCTGTATGTGATGATATGGATAAATGTCACAGATGGTACTCTGCAAATTAAAAACAGTAATCATTGCTTTTGGTAGCCCACATGTGTTTTGAGTTTTTAAAACATTGCATTTCCTACAATATTTTATCCTTGACTAGCACGATACTATTTAGCCACCATGCAATGCATCATGTTGTATGAGGGATCTGTTCATCATCTCTTAGTGCTGTCTTAACGATTTCAGTCTGTGATATTTTTTATAATTTCCTGAATTTATTCGCTGGGAATTTATGTAAAGCACCAGGGCTTATCATCCACAATACTACTGGCATGTCATGATCTATGAAAAGTTGTTTGGCATTGGCATTAGCAAAGCACCAGCCAGGGAAGAAGCAGTTTCAGTCTGCAGGGTGTAATGCCTCAATGAAACCCCCAGCTCATTACGTTTAACCAATCCAGTAACCTGGGTGCCTGCAACTGGCCTGGACCAGCTGCGCTAGAAGATTACTCTACCAGGGCAATGACAGTGTAGCTCAGCCAGCGGCCTCACAGTGTGAAAAAGCAGTGGCTGGATGGACACATTTCTAAGGATGTTGATGATAGTCAACTTTCTCCTTCGATAGAGATGCTACTTGCTTACAGCTGTGAATTCAGAAGCCTGTAAAGAAAAATGTAAATCGCTGTTTAAAAATATATTACATTTGGGCTTTGCAAAAGCTGGAAAAGAATCCATCATTGGTCTGTTCTGGTTCACACTGTCATAGGGAATTTACCTTATAACTTGTGCCTTATTCTTCAAGTGGATCGTAACCCAGTAGATTGTAAATAGACAATGAAGAAGAAAAGAGAACTCTGTGCAGATAGCTTCTTTAAATGTGCACAAATACGCAAATAAATCCATAAAGCTCTTTTCTAATAGGTGTTATTTTGAACCGAAAATGAAATCTGAGATTATGTCCAACCAAAGTTTATTCTGATTTGAATTGTCCGCCAATTGTTTAATCAAATACTATGTAAATATTTGGTACATTTTATACTATCCCAAAACATATTACAGTTTTACTGTATTTGTCCCCAATAAAGTAAGAAAAAAATACAATTATATACCAATAATCATCACATTTTATGAGATTTTCTCAACAGTGGCAACACATTTCTGGTAATATTTATTCTTTCAGCAGGGCACCCATCACTGTTCACAGGCCTCACAATGATTTTCCACTTTACTTGACATCCTGTCTTACACCCCTTGACCTGTGACCCTCCCACACCAAATTAGAACTTGAACTTTCGCTGCATCCCAATTTGTATCAAGGCGTGCCTTCATCCACTCCACCCCGGCCCAGCAGATTCTCCACCTGATGGCTCAGTCACATTATTGAGTCTGTGCACAGACAAGGGAGTGACATCGGAAATGCTGAAAAAAGCATTTACATTCGGACAACTCCACCACCATCTTTAGGCAAATCCTCCTGAGACCAGCCTTTTAAGGTTTTTACCTGTGGCTTTCTTGGATGAAAAAAAAATCAGAAAGTCTTTTCAAAAATATTATTTTATTTTTATTGAATGCCATGTTATACAGATTGTAACATCATATACTGTCTGGCTCATGTGCCCTACAGGAGACAAAAATAGTTGCTTGTATCAATGTAGGAGGGGATATTTGTTATAAGGATATGTTTTTTTTCCAGAGTCGTTTGGAAATTCCAAAAAATGGTTTGCAAGTTAAAAAGCACGTATTGCTACATAGGTCTTAGTCACTTTTATCAGACTAGCACAGTACTTTACTAGTATATTCCTTATTTGAATCATGATTTTTACACTGATTGTTTTTATGATTATATATGTATAATATTATTGATTAAGTTGTATTGATATTGTTTTGATCTATTAATACAGAAATGATGAGTGTCTTATGAACCCATATTGATGGTCTGTCATATTGAGTAAGGTATAATGTCTTACTCAATATATTGTATAAAATATAAATTCATACCAGGGAAACAAAAAAATTAATTTGAGAAAGGGAGAAGAGTAAAATTAGTTAGCAGTTGAATAGTGCTTCACTTTGTATTTAAATATAGAAATATCAGATATATCCACTGGACATGTTTTTTTTCTTTTTCTTAATGATGTTTCAAACGTTTGTTCTGGTAAGCTAATTGTTTGGTCTACGTCTCTGGCTGTTTTGTTTTTTTCTTATTTCCCAGCCTCAAAATGGCTTCTTTGATTTTCATTGGTACAACTTTGGTCCTTATGTTGAAAAACACCAAAAGGCAATCAAAGGACTAGATAGTGAAAGCTCTCTTATACTTGCACGAAGGAAGTGATTGAACACACCTGGGGCATGTTTCACAAAGCAGGATTACTGAGTTAGCTTAGTAAAACCTAGAACAGGACTTCAGTTCATGTTCCATATTTTGCAGTTATTGAGATAACTCAGTAATCCTGCTTTGTGGAACCGGCCCCTGGCTAACCAGGAACACCTCTAATCCATTTGTCCAAATATTATCCTGCCCTGAAATTGGAAATGTATAAAAATTGCTGTAATTTCTACATGGTGAAACCAACATGTATAAAAATACTTGAATAAAAGCTGAAAATCTGCACTTTAACCACGTGATTACAAAACTATATATACACACTCAGTGATCACTTTATTAGGTATTTATTAGACTTATTTTTATGGGCTTATTTGTCTTCTGCTGCTGTAGCCTATCCACTTCAAGGTTTGACATGTTGTGTGTTCAGAGATGCTCTTCTGCATACCATTGTTGTAACAGGTGGTTATTTGTGGTACTGTTGCCTTCCTGTCAGCTGGAACCAGTCTGGCCATTCTCCTCTGGCCTCTGTCATTAACAAGAAATTTGTGCCCACAGAACTGCTGCTCACTGGATGTTTTTTGTTTTTGTTCCATTTTCTGTTAACTGTAGAGACTGTTGAAGGAGATCAGCAGGTTCTGAGATCCTCAAACCACCCCTTTGGGCACCAACAATGAAATCATGCTCAAAGTCACTTGGATCACATTTCTTACCCATTCTGATGTTTGGTCTTAACAATTACTGAACCTCTGGTTGATGTCTGCATGCTTTTATGCATTCTACCACATTATTGACTGATTAGATATTTGCATTAATAAGCTGGTGTACCTAATACAGTGGTGTACCGAGTGTACGTGCAAAATGTAATATGACCATATGTTCTTACATGTTCAAAGGGCAAGGAGATTATGTTTATGTTGAAGAAAATTCTGTAGCTCGATTATGATAGGTATTCATTTCAAAGTGCATTTTTTAAATGTAATGCTTTCACATTATATGAGACTTGCAGCTTATATGCTTGTGAATATGATAGGGCATTCCAAATTGGAGATAAAAAAAGTGAGAGAGATTTTATGGCGTACCCATGTGATACTTGATTCTTTTCTTTTTTGAATTGTCCTTGGCAATGACTTTCAGTTAAACATTCCTCCTGCAAAGTAAAATAGTTTTGTCCTGAAATGAAAGTGGCCAAATTTTCAATATTCTCTATGCATAAAGATGTATTGGTACTTAATCTGTAGAGTGCAGTGCAGCATATCTCCAACTGTGACTCATAGTACCAATTCTTGTAACTATGGTTACAAGAGCTCAAACCAGGGTAAACTGATTCTCAAATGTTCCAAGTGTTGTAATTTCTCTGCCAATGAAGCCAGCCCAGAACCATGATGGCCAAAATAAAAGCCAATGCTCTAAAGCTCATTCTGGAGAATTGCTGTCATCTGGACACTATTTCAGCTCTTTGCAAGCTGCAGATGAGGGTGGCTTCATTATCTGCAGTCAGATGTTTCTGAAATAATTTGGCCCTTACACGGGAAATCCCGACCAAGCTCTTTGAAGTTGATGTGAGGGAGGAATACATATATGAAATGATTAATTGCAATTATGCTCAGCTGCATAATTAGATGAACTCATTACCTTTCTTTGGCTTCAGCTCATAATACAAAAGAGAGATTGCGAATTGGGTCTTTTAAAACAGGCTTTCTCTGCTGGCATCTAAAATGAATGGGGTTGATTTATGATAAACACCAGAAAGTCTGAGATTAATAACTGAGTTGCACTGATTTCTGCCTACAGCCCTGACTCAGGAATGAAGGATTCATTCATTGATAACTTGAAACTTGAAAAGATACTGATGCAGAAATTGCAAACCAATGAAAGCACCAAGAAGCTACAGTCTCATTTTGATTAATACAGGATATACAGGAAAAATGGACACAACACTTGAATAGGGTGAAGGGCAGAACCAGGGTCAATTCCATTTCAATTCAGTCAGCTCGGCATATGAAATAATGAATTGAAAAACACTCGTAGAACATTATAGCCATTTCCAATTCATGAATTGAATTTGAATTAATATACTGAATTAAAATGGAGGTGGAGTATGTGGTTTGATCACCGAAGCTCCCACTTAACAACCATAACAATCATACTCTTTTCAGCCACTGAGATCTCTTGCAACCCTGGCAGCCATATGCGGAGGCAATCAGGCCTGCCCAGAATTTTAATTGATTACTGTTTGGAATTAGTGGATGAGTCCTCCCTGTATTTTAGCCTCTGCTCTACTTGTTGTCCCTTGTTTATTATTTTTTGTACAATACCTGTATGTTAAATTGATAGTACTCTTTTGGAAAAGAGAAAGGAGCCTTTTGGGAATTGTCACAGTTTAAGTCTATGTTTGATTGGCCCAGACAGTTTTTGTGTGCAATGAAAGTTAAAGAAAATATATATATGGTCAAATGTCTTTAACACAAATTATATATTTTTCGATAACATCATTTTTTACATAACACTGAACAGTACATAAAACCCATGGTCACTCAGAATGGTGACAAATCTAGCATTGTTGCTTCTAATTTCACATCACTTTTGTTGCATTATTATACATATTACTATGACCCATTTTCAGCATGACTCACACAAATTTGTATGCAATGAATGGTGGCCTGAAAAAAGTTATTAGTACTAGCCATGTATCATTTGATAAAGAAGATTGCCATCCTTTATTTCTTTATCTTGCCTAAGATTATCATACAGCAGTGTGATCATAACATGAAAGATTAATATATTTTAACCAACAAGGCAATTGTTGGATAGTGCCACTGGAAAGGTTTAGATACAATGTTTTAAAATAACTATGTTCAAAAGAATACATACATTCAGTGATCACTTTATTAGGTAGACCTGTACATCAGCTTGGTAATGCAAATATTTAATCAGCCAATCATGTGGCAGAAACTAAACACATAAAAGCATGCAGATGGTCAAGAGGTTCAGTAGTTTTTCAGGCTAAATGTCAGAAATGTGATCTAAGTGACCTTGATGTTGAATGATTGTTGGTGCCAGACAGGGTGGATTGAGTACGTCAGAAACTGCTGATCTCCTGGGATTTTCACACACAACAGTCTCCAGAGTTTTCAGAGAATAACAAAAAACATCCATTGAGCAGCAGTTCTGTGGGCAAAAATTAATTGTTAATGAGACTGGTCAAAGCTGACAGAAAGGTGAGAGTAACACAAATGACCACACATTACAACAGTGGGATGCAGAAGAGCATCTGTGAACACACAACATGCCAAAATAAGTCTAATAAATACCTAATAAAGTGCTCACTGAGTGTATGTATTCCTAAGACGTTGAATGAAAAGTCCTGAGACATAGTCACAAAGATGATTTAGTAAGTAAGCAGTGAAGAGCTCATGATTCTGTATAAAGGCCTGGGCATAGATTTCTAATCTCATTTCTAATATAATATCGTCCAAAAGAAATAACATTGTGCTGAGCCTGTGGAAGCTGAAGTGAAGCGTTTCTATCATTGTCTACTAATGTTTCAAATGTAACCTCACTGAATACTAATCTGAAAGTTGTTGCCATGAGGTTTGTTCTATTCTCGTACGTACTTCATGACTCACCTGAGACTTTTAGAAGACAGTAGATTGGACAAATTGAAAAGTGCTCTATAAAATGTATTATTATTATTACTATTATTATTATTACTATTATTATTATTATTATTATTATTATTTTATTATTAAATACACGCTAAATAAAATTAAAACATCAATCAAGAGACACAAGAAAGATTAGGCTTAAATTCAACAAATTTAACTGGATTGTCTGATGGCAAATAAGTAAATTATGCAGTAATCTATAATTTGGACTCACTTAGCAGACAAAACAACGAAGAGAAAACACATTTTCCATTTCATTTTCAAGCAGATGACACAATAAATATGTATTTTCCGATGGCAAATAAGTGAATTATGGAGTCAACTAATATTGTTCATTTGGACTTACCAAACAGACAAAAAAATTAAAAGTAAATAGCAGCATCAACATCAAATATTCAATTTTATATGTTTTTGTCTGAGTATAAATGTCTGTTCAGGCAGGGTGTTTTTGGTTTGCTTTCATACGTTGACTGAAGAGTATGGAATGGATATACTATTTCAATTAGTTTATCCCAATATCCTGAGTTTTTAAATATGTAAAGTTATTGTAAATCACTAAATGTGAGTGAAGTGTTGTTAATCAATGTAGATACATGTTGCAATATGAAAATAAAGTGAATGGTTTCCCTACTTTTCTGTTTTCATGCTTCTGGTATTACCTGCCTAAGTGTGAAATGCTGCCGAACATCATTGTGTGATCACTTGTGATCAGCTAAGGGGCCATGCACAGACCTTTTGGAGGTCATATGCTGAAAATGAGGCAAGGAGGGCTTGGGGAGTTGTTGCTATCACCAACTGAGGGGTGTGGGTTCAATTGCACACCTGGAGGAGGGTAGATTGCAGTCGCTAACTGGGGGGGATTGCAATCATTTACCGGTGAGTTAATTGCAATCACAAAGGGCATCTGTGGTTTAAGAAAAAAATTATCAGAAATCACTGCACTGCCGAAAGATCACTTTTGCTGTCTACTGGTTGAATATGCATGCATGTGGTGGATTATGACAATGGAGCATTAGTAATGAGACAGAGAGAGAGGTCAAAGTGTTGTGATCATGCACATTATTCACATAAGAAAGACTAATTATTTAAAATGAATAGCTACATAAAAGCATAACCCCTTTATTAAAATAGCTGGATCTGGTAGGCTAAGGCATGCAGTTAGTTCTTCTACCTTTGTTGTCTTAATGTGCGACTCATGTATCCATGTTATTTTCAATCTGTTCCCCAGGTGAACCAATCAAAAGAAACGGGCAGAGTGATGCACATCAAAAAAGATCATTCCAGCAATGAACTGTTGAAAATGGAAAAGGATACCCCCCCTTCAATGCTACCTGTTAATGTAGCCATTGGAGAAGGCCTTCCGGCCCTGCCTCCATGCCAAATGAAGTCTGGTTCCAAGGTCTCTCAATAAGCCTCATGGTGGTCAGAAGCACTTCTAACCCTTGGAGAACACCAACCATGTCCATGGCAAGGATTCTATTTTCTCTACAGGACTATGATTGGATTATTGTTCTGGTAGGACATACGAGTCCTCCCCCATTGGATACAGTCACACTACAGGCATCCACGTTGCAGCACTTTGAACATTAGCAGCCAAGCTGTTATCTGTAACGTACGTGCCATCGCTGATGACATGCAGCATGAGCTATTGCCAAGAGTTTAGTTACGATGGCTGCCCCAACATCTCAGTAAACCCAACTTCATTCTGAAATACAGCCCTATTCTTCTTTTGTTGAGCACTTTATATTTGTTTGTTGTTTATTCTGAACTGTGGTGATCTGTATCCTAACCTGAAGGACAATAAACCTGACATCTTAAAGAACTGCTAATGTGTTCCATTTCTCCTATAATATCCAACTGCGGTTGTCATGGGACGTGCCTGCGGCTCTTTCGGTCATGTGATCCACCCTTATGCTCTTGACAGGGACTGGATGACATTGCTGAATGTGGGGCTCTGAAAATTACCCACATTCTTACAAGTTACATACAGTTCCCAGAAACCTGTCCTTAACTCTTTACTAATTAGCATGCAAATTACTCTCCTATTGCCTATTAAGTCAGAGGTTTGATCATGGCTTTATCATTAGGGGAATATGACTGGCAGTCCGCATTGGCAGGACACAGTTGGCCTTGTCCCTCCAAGATAGCATATGTTAACGTTGGCTAGGGTTCCTTGTGTTACTTAGGCAGTAAGTCCGCCCAACCTCACACCAGGTGCCCACTGGCTACTGGTGCCCATCAATGAGAGGCATGCATCTTCTCCATTTGGCCTTGGCTCTTCTGTAGTATTGAAACCTGTGGAGCTTTGTCATTAGCTTGTTGGTAAGAACATCAGAGGATGCACATGCATCAGGAATAGTAATGCCTGTTTGGTTTAATTGAAAAGTAAAAATAACACTTTTCATAAAGTATACAAATTCAGAGTCTTCTGAGAATGTCCTTCAAATTTGCCCTACCAGTTAGTATTTTTACCATAACTTACACTATTCATTCATCACTTGTTTTGTATCAGTCTTGATTGTTTTTGTTCCCAGTAACACTGAACAATCTCTAAATCGATCATAAATGCAGACAATAAGGCATGATGATCTGGATGCTGGATGAATAGGTTGTGCAACATAATGCTGGTGGTTATAAAACACTGAGGGGCCAACCCAAACCGACCTTATCTGTCATAGAGGATACTGCTCAGGCATTTCTCTCATAAGCCCAGAACTTCCATACTCACCTTCATTTTAGCCAGAGTCCTTCAGAGGCCAGCGCAAAAAGGCAAAGAACCTTATAACCAAAGACTTAAGAAGTCCAGGATTTTAACCAACTTTAAAAAGATGCAATCAAATTTAAGTAATGTAGACTGGGAGCAAGTTCTTTATTTCAGGACTGTGAGTGAAAAGTGCAGCAGGTTCAAAAGGGTTATACTTGATGTGTAGTGTAGATTCATTCCAAAGGAGCAAAAAAGTAAGTTGAGAACACAATCACCACAGTGGATGTATAAAGCTATATGTAGGAGTTTGCAAAGAAAAAATCACAAGCTGCAAAATGCAATCCCAAATGTTTCTTTCTGTAGTGTAGCAGGCCTGTAAGTTTAACTTGCTTCACACATACAATACTGGAATTATTTCTTGAAAATAATAACATTCTAAGGGATAGCCAGCATGGTTTTCGTAAGGGTATCTGCCTGACAAATCTGCCTGCCATTCATTGAGGAAGCTACCAAGTGTTTTGATGTTAGCATGGCTTATGATATTGTATATTTATATTTCCAAAAAGCATTTGATAATGTACCTCATGCCAAACTCATTATCAAAATGAGGATGGTAGGAATTACCAGAGCCATTTCAGAGTGACTTCATAACTGGCTATGGGATAGAACACAAAGAGTAGTGGTAGGAGGGATCTTATCTGACCTGGGTATTGTGGGAAGTGGAGTCCCACAGGGCTTAGTACGGCCACTGCTCTTCCTCATTTATATAAATGACATTGACAGAGGCATTGAACGTACTTAAGTTAAATTTGCAGATGATACAAAACTAGGAGGTTTAGCTAACAGTTAGGAATCTAATAAAGTAATCCAGGAAGATTTAAACAGAATCCAGTGGTGGATGGAAACACGCAAATTTAATTCAATACAACTAATTGCAAAGTTCTACACGTGGGGAATAAGAATTTAAGACAGGATTACTTTATGGGTAGCACAAAATTGGAAAGAGCTACAGTTGAAAAAAAGGTAATAGTTGACCAAAGCCTTTCAGGTTCTAGTCAATGTACGGCCAACAGGATGCTAGGATATATAGCCAAGAGTATTGCGTCTAAGTTATACTCGCCTTATACAATACTCTTGTTAGACTACACTTGGAGTACTGTGTGCAGTTCTGGGGACCACACTATAAGAATGATATAGAGGCACTAGAAAAGGTTCAGAGAAGGGCAAATAGATTGATTCCATGGATCTGATTCCAACAGATAAAGAGTTAGGAAGATTGACTTAAGATGCTTAATCTCTTTAAACACAGTAAAATGAGACTTAGGGGAGATTTTAAATTCATTAAAGGGATAAACAAAGTGAACTATAGACAATTCTTCAGGAAATTGCACAAATGGAAATTGGCAAAAGAGAAATTCCATACAGATATTAGGAAGTATTTTTTCACACAGTGAGTGGTCACTGTGTGGAATAGCATGCCAGGACATGTAGTGGAGGCAGAAACACTGGAGGTTTTCAAGACCAGGCTTGATACTGTGCTAGATACTATTTAGCTTTTAGGCAAACTAAGCAGTCGGGACACTTAGGGGTAGGAAAAGACTAGCATCGCTGGGCCGAATGGCCTGTTCTCACCATTATGTTATGTTATGTTATGCTACAATAAGATTCCAGAGTTGCCATGGCAAAGAAGAGAGCATGTGACTTAAAAAGTATATTGTGGTGGTGTCAGAGTAGCAGTTTCAGAGTTTGACATTCATCCAATGAAACTGAAAATTGCAAATCAAGGTTTGCAGGAAATATTCCTCTACATGATTTTGACAGAAGCCTGCCAAAAGGTGTGAAATGATGAATTGGAAATGAGTCGCAGTGTTTGGAAAAAGGTAACTCTCCTGTGAGGGAGGTAGGCTTTTGAGTGAATCTGTGTACGGGCAAGTTACTGGGGCATGCAGAGAATGCACCCTGGAGGGCCCAGTTAAGGGATAGAAAATGATGTTCAACCTGCATGGCCAAAACAGTTTCAGCAACTCGTTCTTAAAAAGTCTCCTACCATACCAAGGAAGCTTTATGCAATGCATTTAAAAAGCCAATTATTTAATGGCATAGGCTAGACCCCTGGTCTAGGCTGTCAGTCTAGCCTGAGAACATGGCAAGTGGCTTTTCCTGAGCTATTCAGAAGCCCATCATTGAGAACATTCATTACAAGTAACATGTGGTGAGCACACCATCTGATGAACAATTAGGGGCATCCTGGAGATAGTATATTCAGTGGGAGTGTCATTGTAGTATTTTATTTTGAGTCTTGGAAGAGTGCTGGCCTGGACTGCAGGCCATCAAATCTCAAACCCAGGAACCTGAATTCACAGAAGTGGGGACTGAAGATGGATGTAGAAATCACATCACACAAGGTATGCAGGTCTGTCTGACACACGTGTTGACTGGTGGGGGGGAAAGGGGTATGGAACTTTATGCTGCAGCTTTAGCAAAAATCTAATGATTGCGCTGCAGGTGTTGACATGGTACTATAGAAGCTAGCATAGCAGGTAGCTGCAGCTCTCTGTTGAATTAATTAAACCATTATTCTACAGCTCAATAAATTAATTTACCCCATTTATCTCAAAGCAGGTTTTTTTGTTGTTGTTTTGTTTGGCAGGTGAAGCATTTCCCACTGTTTCATTCTTATTTTGTGTCTCTCTTGTGGTTTTTCCTCCAGTCTGACATGAAACAGAGTACAGTTACTGAAGGCATATTCCATCATTGCTGCTGACAATTCCCTACCAAACCTGACTCTGAACAGGAATTAGTGAAATCCAGGTTGATCTTTACACAGCTAGTAGGTGCTCGGAAGAGCATTGCCATTCAAACACAGCTGATAGATATGTGCATTTGATTTAGAAAACCGTATTGAGAATATAACTACTCATTATTTTATCTATTTATTTTTTTCATTACAGCTTATCTAACAAACAGAAATGGCTTGCTTATGTAGCATGGGCTCTGTGCATTGCTGTTATACTGTAACATACGATACACACAATCCTCTTTCTCTCTTTTCTCACTGCACTCTTTTCCCCCACCCTTTTCCTCTCACTGAACATTATCAGTGCTCCCCTTTTCCCTCTGAGAGTGACAGCTTATTTTGAGTAAGTTGCTGTCCAATCCCCAGTATTAAATCAAAGCCCAGGGAGATAATCTATTCGGTCTGGTGGCAGTACTCCTCGGTCTCACTGCTCCGTGTCACCTTTACTATTCCGTGGGTCACAGGTTCAAAATGCTCATTTCAATCTGCCCACGAAAAGCAAACAAATGCCGAGGCACACACAAACACATACAAGCTGAAGTCTGCACGCATGCACGTATGTAATGCCCACATACACACATATACAGAAACATGAAATCGCACCAACGCATATGTTCAAACATACCCTTAAGAACACACAAACATACACACATATAAATGTACTCATTTATAAACAAGAAACTCTCCCCACATATACAAACTCAAAACACAGTCATACAAACATATAAAACATACGCAATGTATACATACACATGCATGAATGGAAAACCCAACACACATGCATTGCCCACATACAAACACACACAAGCACATGAGCTCACTGACAAACTGACAAACACACTCAAAAAACACACAAACCATGAAACCCGCACCCCCAAACACACACATAGTAAAGGCAATGCAGGCATTCTGCAGGTTGGAGTCCCTATTGGAAGCATACAGTGTGGATTCACACCTCTTTGCCTCGTCAGCAGACCCGGGCTAGCTATGCCGGCACGGCTGCTTTAAATAGGACACCACAAGATGTGCTGCATGTTTCTGCTGCTTCAGTGCTTAGCTAGTTCATTATCTTTCCAGTGATCAATGGCTGTTTGTTTGTCTCTCCTCGCCTGTGCCGCACATTAGTCAGTTCCATACTCATTTCCTGTATCATAAATTGAAGCCCATACCCTTCATGTGAATTAAGAGCATGGGAAAATCTTGTTTTGTTCTTGCTAAGCTTGTATTGGCTCCATAATCATCAGGTAAATTAGCATTAATGGAATTTCCAGATTGGCTAACACCGTTCTCATTCCTCTAATGAGATGTAAACCTTTCAATGTGAAAGACAACAGTCCAAGTTGCTTTCCCTAGTTTCAAATATTATCTACTTGAATTTTAATGGTCAGGCAAATCATCGCCCTGGTCTCAGGCACTTAATGATGTTTGGTCGATATACGAGCACAGTGACATTTAGGGACAAGACCCTTGCTACCACCGCTGCAGTGTCCTGCTAAGTATCTCCAATGCTCTCCAGGAGGCCAGTTATGTTGTACACATCACAGAGTTCACATTCATCACCGGGGGTCACGGGGTGTTCTGTGGGGAGGAGCTGGCCTGCCGGTGGCCCCTGCACACGGCTGTGGAGCCCGGCAACAGTATCCTCGCCCGCGCTGTAACACTCTAATGCCGCTATTACTGTCATGTTGCCATTAATCACATCCCATGGACGATAACAAACAGACGCACGGAACTGCCGCTTATGATCAAGAACGGCTCGTGTGGAACCAAAAGAGAGCAAGGAAACTCAATGATCGGCAACAAACTAAAATCCATTAAAATCCCTGTGTGAAAAAGCAGCATGTGGAGTTATATTTTAAGTTGGCAATTTTATACTATAGCATAGTTGACATATAGCTAAATTTGATAATATATGTCTTTAACTATGCTGAAGTATAGTGTTTTTTCATATGGGTCCTCCTTTGCAGAATTCCAATATTTTGAACTGGATTACATCACATTAAATCTATCACATTTATTTTACAATATTCACATCAATGTGTGCACAGAGAGTACCTGTATAAGAACAGATTTTAAAATTGCATTCATGGACCTGAATGTAGGGCAGCCTGTAGCGTAGTGGTTAAGGTAAATGACTGGGACCCGCAAGGTCTAGTGGTTCTAATCCTGGTGTAGCCACAATAAGATCCGCACAGCCGTTGGGCCCTTGAGCAAGGCCCTTAACCCTGCATTGCTCCAGGGGAGGATTGTCTCCTGCTTAGTCTTATCAACTGTACGTCGCTCTGGGTAAGAGCGTCTGCCAAATGCCAATAATGAAATGTAGATCGTTTTTTATAATATTTTTTTAATAATAAAATTAAATGATGATAGCATTTGTACTTTGATTTTGCAATGTGCATAGCACATGCCTATACGTGGGTCAAACATAAGCACATCATTCTGTACTCCATGGGTGATTTTGAAAGGCAGAACCCCAATGACCTATTGCAGTTTATCACCCCCACTGAAGTGAAAGGCATACAGACTGTCACAGCTGTACAACCTCACCTGCCTGATGTATTTCCTTCTCCGTGGCTTCACTGGAGCGCCGCTTTTCTGATCTGAAGCAGATAAAATGTTCGCCAGGTACACTACCTCAGTGAGTTGGCTCTCATCATTGGTCATCCTTTCCCTAGGGGGAGGCCTGCCTCTTGGATTCAAGGTAAAACCTGTATATTGTGATCTTGTTCTGGAACGTTGTCTGAAGAATGGGGCAGAGGGTAGATTTTGAATATTTTGAAGTCAATGGTGAGGAACACATCTACTTAGCTGGTTTTCTTTAACGATAGATGAATAGCCTAAATGGAAACCAAAGCAAGCTTCCCCAGAGCTCTGAACCAAAAGGCTTGTGTTTTCTGCTGCTCTCACAGCAGGCCAGTGATACAATGGGGTGTCACAGTAAATGCCTGGTGCCACAGTGAACCACTGCTCCAAATTGGCTCTGTGGGCCTAGCCCAAACTCAACCTTAGGCTTTTGATCCGTTTTGCATGGATTTTGCAAAAAACTGTAATCCAGACTTTGAAACATTTATTTTTCATTTCAGGTGAACATGGTTTTTCAGTTCCTGTCTGAAGAATCAATTCCGCTCTTCTATTGCCATTGGTTAAATTGTGCTTGAAAACATGTCGGCATTAAGATAATAGTGGTGGTTGCATTTTTTGTCCAGTTTGTCTGTAGTTACTGCTGTACTGCTTGAGCTTTGAATTGAAGTAGTCAATGGGCAGCCCTCATAGCATGTAACCCCAAGAAGCACCATTTGCCACTGGTGACCTGTGGTGTGAAAAATAGTGTGGGGGGCGGAACGTTGCCAGGGTAACTGGCAGACACTTCAAAGTTTCATGGCTTACTTGAATGGTTAGAGTTGCCTAGTCAGTGTGGCTTGGCCCCAAACATTCTGAACATTCCTGAACATTTTCTACAAAATGTAAAAAATGTCGTTTCATTTTTAACTGCACCCCTGACATGAATGAGTCAGAAAATCATAACACTGAGAATGAATATGAACACACTATCAGCCTATAGAATACTTCTGATTTCATTATTGAGATACAGAATTGGCTAGTTTCAGCCCCAGGGCACATTGGCTGCTGCAGGGGCATTGTTTATGAGGAACACTACTGCAAATCCTGAGCACGTACTGTTGTGTCAGCTGTTATGAATGGCTACCTTTGTTCTTTTTCCACTCAGACAAAATGTAAATATTGGAAACCACACAGGGTATAGTCCATTCCCAAAACACATGGAAATACCTCATAGCTATAAATAGAGTGAAAGGCTGCCCCCACAAAAAAAGCTTGGCTGCTGCCAAAGAACTTCAACCACCTGACCAAATGAACCGTGTTTATTGGCACGTTAATTTACACTGCTGGCCTCTTTAGTCTGAATAAAGATTAATTTGTTTGTTCATTTGTGTTGCATTTTATCTCCCCACAGCACCACATAAAATAAAGGCAAAATGGAAAAAAAGCTAAACTTGTGAATGTCTTCTCCTGCAGCATGCAATTGGGACTGGGCCCTACTTCCAACAGCTCTGAAAGAAAAAAGAAAGAGGCACTCCACATGATGTGCGTACGTATAACCACAGAAAGTGCTTAAGGAAGTCATTTGTTCTGCTTCACCCTTAATGTTAACATTCCGTATTCACAACATAAACTGCCATAAAACTTGAAACTCAGTAAACCACTTCCCTGGTATTTCACTTAACATAGAAAGAGAAGGGTGAAAATGCACTTATACCTGAACACAAGAGCAACAACACGCTTTGGGAAAGCTACAGTGCCCCTACAGGCTTTGTGCAGTACTATTTACAATCATTTAGGAACCAACATCTTGCACACAATGGCTCAAAACTCTTTACTTATGCAATGTTCTTACATAATAATTCTGTTTTAAATACACATAGTACATCCACTTGGCTTTTTGTATCATTTAACATACACAGTATAATTGTGCAAATTCAGTAAATATAGTAATTGTCAAGCTATCACAGCCGCACTGATTTCTCCCTCTCATCCCTCCACTGAATCAGAAAGCTGTAATCTGGAAAACACAAAATTATACTGAAATCTAAATTTTTGAAAAAGAGAATAAATTTAATGAAACAAATATGTCTGCATACAAATGAAATTCAGTTTACTGTAGATAGTGGACCATTCAGGCTTATTTTTTTAGGCTCACCAGCTGCAATTTCAATTCATGGAACTAAGCTTACAATGATTGAATGAGTACATTTTACTAAAAATGAAAGGCTAACCCATTAATGCATCTGCACTACAGTGCATTAATTATGATGTGTAGTGACTCTTTCCATAGACATTTAAAGTTTCAACAAGAACAATTTTTGTTTAAACATTCATTTTAAAATCTGTTTCTAATTGTGGTGATGTGAAACCTTTTTTTCTCCAAATTAAGCTACCACCTACCCAAAAGACCCAAGGTGCCGAGTTTCACATAAAAATGACAAAATCTGAAATAGCAATAAAGCATCCAAGTGTTTCTTCAGTTAATGTCATATTTTGACCTATGTGTTTTTTCAGAATCGGAATACAGTTGCCTTCTAATTTTGATTAATCTGACAGGTTTAAATGATTTTTCTGAACCAAAAACCACAATAAAAGTACTTTTATTTAGTTTGTTTGTATGAGGTGGTCTCAGGTCTCAGGCAATTTTAGTTTTGTACAAGAAGATCTTCAAGCAACATTACGAAATTATAATTGCAGGGTATCAAGGCACTATAGCTGTTCCTTCAGGGCAAGTTTTTGTTGGATCCATGGGAGCATGTCATGATTATGTGGACAAATATCAAATGTTTCATCTAGTTATATATTATTTTGTAGGAATTGTGGTCTTTCAACTATTGAAAGTCGGAAAAGAAAAGACAAACACTCACTTGATGCTAAGGTAATCATACTGAAAATGACTGCATCAAAATTTTTCATACAAGTAGGACGCTGTCCAATGAATCAAACACCAAACCTTTGATCAACTTCAGCAAGCATCCTTTTTATATATAACATACAATCAACTTTGAGACAGATAAACTGCTGCTTACTTAAATATAATTTCTGCTCAGATATGTGGTAGTACAGCTGTATGTGGACTCATCATTTCGCATATGATTGGCCTGGCCTTCCTGTTACTGACCATACTTACCAGCAACACCAAACCATGCAGAAAAAAACACTTTTTGAAAAATATTGTGCTAAGAAACAGATGTCTAATGAAATAAGATTGAATCACTGCTTTTGTCAAGAACAGGGAACTCACCACTCAGTACTGCACTGGCATCCTCAGACTGCTTCTCTGCCACTAATCGTTGCTCAGACGGATTGTTAAGCACCAATATATTTTGTCACCTTTATGTTTTTGTATTTATTTGTCTGCTTTATAATAATGGTGCAGTGTATGGGCGTCACTCAGATAGATGGATTTTAACTCACCACCTAGAAATCATCAATCTGGAGAATCTGACTTCCTGTATCACTTACAAGTGTTACTGTCATATTAAAGCGCTGCATTATAAAGATGAATGGCATTTTAAATGCACTCCAGTTAAAGGTGATTGGTGATAGTAAAACACATGACACGGATAGAGCATCTACAGTCAGGCTTAGGTTGTGCCCACAGCACTCGATGCACAGGTTTGTAGGCCAACGTGCATGTGATATGAAAACACAAGTCAATTAAAGTAATGGAATATAATGACTCTTTTTGTGGAATCTGAAAATGATGAATATGGTAAGGAGCCAGTACGCTAGAATGGCTACAGTAAATACTTAATAATTGATCAATAATTCTTTGAATAAAGTGTGCGTTGTTAGTGCTTTCTAAAACACTTTTCAATGGAAATATTATCTCAGATTGGTTATTGATTTTATCATGTAGCTTCAGCACTGTGGACACGAATACATATTTCATACTTTTTCAATTGATCAGCTTAGCAGAAATAAACAAATTCTACTTCTGACTCTTAACTGCATGTAAACAGTATACCACGGACTCTTGAGGTCTATTTCACCCATCATTTTGACTTGATAGAGCATTTGGGATGAGGAGTTTGGTGGAGCAGAAAAGCGATTGGTAGAGTAGAAAAGCAAAACAAAGGACTGGATTCAATCAATATTTGCCCTTAAATGTTTTGCTTTTTGTCTCTATAACTAAAGTCTGATCAGTAGATTAATGAAATATTTACTTTATTTTCAATGAAAGCATTGACATGTACTCTTGCCATAGATAGTTCCATATATACTACATCCATGAAAGACAGGACACATTAGCAGGATTAGAGCTGCTGTTATGGCTTCCAGTGGATCACAATCATTTCTTTGGAGCAATAAGGCTTACAATACATTTTGGTGATTACTGAAACTAGAAAACTATTGCTGAAAAGAAAAACTAACATTTGCAATTCAATTGTGAGACAAAGTTAAAGAGTAATATTGATTGAATCCAGGGCAGGGTCCTGAAATCATTATTTTGTCAATGTACAATGAGTGACCTTACAAAATAATTTTATTGGTCCTTTTGAAGGATGATGGTGACATAGTCCAGCGGGTCGTTCTTGCTGATACCAGTGTGGGGGGCCTGTTGATTATAAGCCACCTTTTTATAGAATGGGCTGGAAATGCAGTTTCCAAATGGAATCCAAAAGAAAAAAGAAAACAATGGCTAAAAATGGCGCACAAAGGCATTTGAAAGTTTTACTGTTGAATTAGGCATTGCTATGAAGATACTGTGATTATCACTTGCAATATGGTGTGGTAGCATGAAGATTTGAGGCTTGAATGTTTTTGATATAACCTTTTTCCATCCATTTTTTCTGTGGTTACAAACATATGGTGACTCTGCTTGAGTGTATATACTTCTACAAAAGAGGATGCAACACAAAGTATTAAAGGGGGTTTGCATACCCCCATCAACAGTGTGTTTGTCTCTGCTCCTCCTCCTCTCTTCTGTTGGGTGTCTCATGTTGTTACAGCACTGTTCTAGCATTTTGCCCCATGGTCTGACATTAAACCTGTGTCAATGCTAACTGTGGCTGGAAGCTTCACTGGGCAAAGCATAATTGCCTGTAGTTTCACAAAGGTAGGACCAGTATCAGTTGGAGCTGGTTTGACTAGGCTGTCTCACCGCTCACCAGCAACCCCTGCAGGTCATTCAGGTGACAAGTGTCTTTCTCCTTCTCACCTGTGCAAGCTATTCCTGAACTGTGGGGGTGAAAAGAAGCAGCAGCTTAACTGCACATGTTTTGGAGGAGAGCACATACTTGCCTACAAATTTATAGAAGAGGTTGTAACAATGAGCGTGGGTGTTGAATACAACCGGCTATTCCAAATACTGTGAGAAACAGAGGGGAAAGCCATAAAAACTATCCCTGATAGTGCCCTGCTTTGGTGGCGAGAGCACTTATCCCTAAATCAAACTACTCCTCCAGCACAGACTACAAGTGATGCATAAGCAACCAGCAGAGAGATGACACATCTTTGTTGCCATGGTGTTTTATGGTTCTGCTTGCTGAGTCACTTCTGGGCTGTTAAATATGTGGAACTCCAACATTTGTATTCCTTGAGAATAACACAGCAGAGGTCATGGCATTGATGCTGGACAGAATTCAAGGGCATGAGCTTGTTTGCTCATACATTTTTTCACTGTATTCCAGGACATCTTGTTGCACAGTAAAATGGCATCTCTATTCAATTACTAAATATAGTTAAAGTTAAAGTTTTTGAGAGCAATGTGAAATCATAAATGCATGCCAATTGGTTAACCCTTTCCATTTTGCCTTTACGCAACAATATGAAGTAGTTCAAGACGGCATTTGCTCAGGTATAGTCCCGGAAAAAATCATTTTCTCGAGAATGGCCAAACGGATTACCAAATGAACTTCAACGTTAGACAGAAAACAGTCATAGCTTCATAAGCAGGTGCAATATTTGGTTCCATAAATATGTCTGTATTGAATAATATGAAAAACAAACTTCTATTTCTACCAAACCGGAAATGTGTTGGCCGGAAATAAACAACAATGTGCTTATTCATGCAACTTCTGAATTGTATATTTTTGTTCTTATATTGGAACATGATTTTTTCATACAATTAAGGTTGTTAAAATTGTACCATACTTGTGTGGTTAAGTTTCCTTTATTAAGGACAATGCAGATTTGGCTTGCAGCCATCTCCTGTCAGTAAATTCATTCATTGTACAGTATACAGATGGTTTCAGGTTTCCACACTCTCAATGAATGGGACCCAGCTGACTTGTCAGTTTGCAATAGAATACATTTTAAATTAAACCTAATTCCTTATTGTACATACTACTCAGTAAATGAAAGCATAAGTTGGTCTGACTGATTTAAATTCCCGGGATGTGAATCTGGGACATTTATTTTAGGGCATGCATAACTATTTCATCAATCAACAATCATCTTTCAATAGATGTAGAAAGTGTAATTAAGAACAATTAGTGTGTAATTAAGAACAATTAGCAGCTCATTACAATGTAGAGTGTGTTACTATGGCTGGAACAAAAACCAACTCAGAATGGGCCCCCAGGACCAGGGTTGAGAAGCAGTGGTATAGGAAGCACACCCTAAATTTCACACACAACTTAGAACAAGTGAAAGGGAATTGTTTTGGCTCTTGTGTACATTTTACCCCTAATTCCTGTGGTTTCCAGTTTTCAAACCGGCTGGCCTGTAATTTTATTGAGTGAGGAGTTTCAAGAGACAGCTGCTTCTGCATCCCCTCACCTGAGCCAATTGCTCAATCACTCTTCCTTTTAAAAATAATGCAAACACTGAATGTTGCATGGGAAGCAACTGGCACTGAGACAATATGGCTGTCTATGCCAATACCTCAGATATCTCAGTTGTAGTGGCAGTTCTATAGTCTTGGGATTTAATCCTGTTAGTCTAAATATGCTAAATATTTTGCAGTTTCCACAAAATGTCAAGGTAAGGAGTGTTTGAGTTCTAGATGACACTCCCGTCAACTGAAATGCCAAATCACCATATTTAGTCACTTTTGAGCGGAACACTTAGAGCAAAGGTAGGTCACTGGAAACAAATCTTACATACGGTCTGCTAAAATCTAATCAATTGTGTGATTTCCGTTCAGCATACTTCCTAAAAGCCATCTTTCCTTGTATTGATTTCCCTTGTAGGATAATATACTGATTGATGATGAACCTGTGATCTGTTCAAGACTCCCCAACAATTCACTTCAACACAACCTCTATGCCCATTAGAAGTTCAATGACTATTTGCCCTACTGTTTGTACAATTATTTTAAAGTATAATTGTGTTATTGGTTTATTAATATTCCAGACAAACAGAAATGGTTGGATTGACTGCTGATAGTGAAATAAACAGAAAACTATTGAAAATTGGGTGAACTACCTTCAGTAATGGTAAGCAATAATGGTTTGTGTGATATTAGCTGCACTGTATAACACCCTAAAAATGTAGCATTTTCTGCCCTGAAACTCTGAGTTTCTTCTCTCCAGCTTCTTTTTAAACGAGGCAGATTGCCTTCGAGTACCGGGTGCCAGGTGACAGAGCTACTGTGGATTAGTAGAACAGACATGGAGTGCACTGATTCCACGGACCTCACCAGCCTTCAGCCGTGCAGTTAGCAGCGTTAGCGACATTAGCAAAGCTGTCCCCTCTCACCAGCATCGACAGTCATTCGTCAGAGGCACTTCCCTCCCCTGCACGTGGGGGCAGAGGAATGAAAAGATAATGCCGTCTGATGGTCCTGCAGGGTTAACTAAAGGCCACAGCACCACGACAGGGCTTGGTATAATTTGGGGGGATTTGTCACGGGGGTTAGGGTTTAATGTGACTGAGGGAAATGAACTCCTGACAGCTCCCACTCGGGATCCTGGCGCATGACTACTATATCGTACACCCTTATGATGGAGGACAATTGCTAAAATGGGAACCGCTCCCTTGAATTATAACTCCTGTGACCCTCATATCAGCGTGCGGACAAGCTCCTGGCCAGAGCAGGGAGGGATCCAGTGGTCATGGTCCATGGAGGGACCAATGACATAGGTAAGGGCAGGTTTGAGGCTCTGCAAGACAGATTTGCGGAATTTGCAGAAAATATTAGGAGCAGAACCTCCATGGTAATGAGGACATTTGGATTCAGCTTATTGGGAAACAAGACGAGGGTCGTAACATTGGAGTGTGTTACCGACCGCCAGCCTAAGGCAGTAGTGTGAATACAATGCTCTTTAAAAATATAAAACAAGCTTGTCAGGGATTTGAGACTATTATCATGGGAGACTTCAATTACCCAAATATTAACATATCTGAGTATTAAGTGTGTTCCGGCCTATTCGTAATCCCCTGGTAAAGCTCTCAAAAAAGCCATTTAAGTCATCTTTATTCTTATATAGCTGTTCTCTTTTGCTATTTTTAATGCACTTAACCGCCTCTTTAACTTTCCTTTTCTTACTACAGTATTGAAAGAAACATTTGGGACTGCATTTTGCAACTTTTGAAATTTGCCTTTCAAATAGCCTTTTGGCTAACCTTAGTTCTTCTTCAACTTTAGTATGCAAACTCTTACGTATAGCTTTATTCCTCCATTGTGGAGACTGTTTTCTCAGCTTACTTTTCTGCACCTTTGGAATGAATTCACATCCCTTTTGAACCTGCCACTCTTTTCATTCACAGTCCTGCAATCAAGAAAAAATATGTCTCTGTCCCAAACATTATGAAGCTCACTGCATGTTTTTGTTCCAAATGTTATGGCGCTCACTGTATAATATGCATGCAATAACTATTGATTTTCCAATTCCATTTACACAGTGCTTTTCTCAAAGCACTTTTTAAAGTGATGTGGGAGAACACTGATCAGCTGACATTGTGAGAGAGATAATGGCTTTTTTTCCAATTAAACAGGGGAATTATATGGCAGGTTACGAAAGCTAGGGCCATGTCCGAATCAGCATGTTTGTCTACTACTGAAATTATTTGGCCAGGACAGTGGAGAGAACACAGTCTGCGAAGTGTCATGGGATCTTCAATAACCAGTGTCAGGGCCTCGGTTTAACATCTCATTCAAAAACAGCATCTCCGATAGCACAGCACAACTTTTCCCAGGAAGTCTCCCATCTAAGTAATAACTAAGCCACATGTTTCCTCAGCCATTGAGCAGGAGCAGGAAACATGGTGGCATTTGACCCTCTGATTTTATGGCTGCTGGCATTTGACCCACATGAAAACAATTAACACAATGAAGACGTTGCACAGCAATCAAACAAGCCCACCCCAACAGATATCACATACACATCACATAGTGTGCTTACAGTGTTGTCTATTTTATGTAAACAAAGTTAGAAATCTGTAAAAATATATACATATATTCCATTTAAACCCAGGAGGGGATAGATTTTACAAGCATGATGCTTCTTTTTCAATTACCGGGTCAGCATGTTTTGCCTCTCACATGGTGGGTCCTGATAAAGCACTTGTATGTAATAAAAGGACCTCCATAGTTCCAAAATGAGAGTCTGACCATGCCAGAGCTGACTGTGGGCGGCAGTGCTGCTAAGAGGCACATAATTAGCTGGTGTGCTGTCCGACAGCCAATTATGAGCCAGGGGGTTTCAGTTGGCAGGTTTTCCCACACCACATCACACAATAGGAATATCAGCTTCCTCCTCTGGAAGATTAGGCACCTGCTGTCTGCCTGCACCATCTCTGCACGTACTGCAGTCCTCCAGCGTAATCGCTGCTCAGCTGGGTAACTGCAGAGTGAACAGAAGCAGGAGCGGCCTGCACACATTTCAGAGGACATGCTAGTGCAGGCTCCCATGAATTTATGGTGAATGTAGCAGTGATGGAACTGACCTGGCCATCTCCTGACTGGACTGCTGCAACTCCCTCCGTGCTGGCCTCCTTGTCTCCGCAGCTCATCCAATGTTCTCCATTTCTGCACATCACTCTGGAGAAGTGCTTCTGCTGAGTGATGTAATGTAATGTAATTACCGAAGCAGAAAAATAATTAAAACCAGTGGGATAAAAGTTAAATGTGAATATTGTGAGGACCAGAAGAGTGGCAGCAGAATGGGTTGAAAGCACTTCACTTGTTAAAGCATTGGCCAGCTGCTAAGACAGACAGTGAAACACAAAAGAGGCACGATGGGGCCATAAGAGGCCATACATTTTACAAGCTAGACTACAGATGCCACTGGACAAGTTCAAAAGGACCACCGCCACCAACTGCCTGCACACAAAAGGACTTGCACTGATTTCACCTGTTTGGAAAGATCAGACTGTGTTGGCCACCATGAACCTACACCTCGAGCTGAGGATAGCTCTCCCTATGGAGTCTTGTTCCTCCCTAAATTGATCTCCAACTTGCAAACAGGGGAATCAGCTTTGGAAAATTGGGTCATTTTATTTTTTAGCGATCTCTCCACAATCTCCAAAATATATTTCATTAAGTGAATGTAAAGATCCTACAATTTCTTGTATTGTAGGATCTAGACACAATCATGATTTGGGCGTCATGTAGTATTATTTACACATTAGTTCAGAGGTGTTTTCCCCTACATTTCCACTCCTCTGCTGCTTTTACCCCAAATACCCTAAACTATATTACACGCTATAGGCTACACTGCCCTACAGGAATTACTCTCACTGACCATATCTGTGCTGAGTGTGTCTAGCATATTGTTGGGGTAATTTATGCAGGAGTAAATAACATTGGCCAACTAAAACCAAACTTACCTCTTCCATTTGGGCCTCAATTATGGCCTGGTGCTGTGAACTTTCAGTCACTGTCAGAAAGTGAAACAGCCAAGGCTTGAACCTATGACCAGTGCCTCAGCTATGTGGCCTCGCCTGTACTCACTGCGTGTCGTATACATAATGAGGCACACGCTATCCAAAGAGTTGTCTAAGTGCTGTTATACATTAAGGGTCAACTTGTCAGCACCATGGACAGCAACCCGTTGAGATCCTCGGTCATCCTCAGTCCCAAGAGACAGCTGCTTCTGCATCCCCTCACCTTAGCTGATCGCTCAATCGCTCTCTCTTAATGCAATCACTGAATGTTGCATGGGAAGCAACTGGCAGTGAGACACTATGGCTCTCTATGACAATGAAATTAAATTCATTTTATTGATTGAATTTATCAGACAAATGAAAAATGCAATATATTAGAATGTACGTTATCATATAATATTAACCATCGGGATAAGACAGTAAATTCACAAGACTAACTACCATTATGGAAATTGGCCTTAACTTGCTTTATTGGCATGCCAAGTATGAACATACAAACAATAAGTACCAGATAAATTTAGCTATAAGAATAACATGGACAAAGAACCAGGATATGAGACAACATTTTGCTTTTGTATCAATCACTGCAAGGACAGTATGAGGTAACATACTGTGTTTCCAAAGCCACACACTCTCCCTCTCCCAAAGGGTTTGGCCGTCTTTTTATCCCTGAGAGGATCGACAATTGAGGGCAGATTTCTTGCAGGTTCAGGAAGCACAATGCTTTCCTCTGTATTTCAGAATTAGTCATCATGTGCAGCTCAGTCTCCACCTCTTGAAATTGTTTCCCTTTCCGCTCCCCTCCTCCTTGCTTCCCTCCCTCTCTCCTCGAATGGGAGAGAACCAGCCCACAGCGTTTCTTATAAACCTTAACTTATTTCTGTGATCATAAAATAAAACCCACACAGGGCAACTCTACTGAAAAGCCTTGCTAAGGTCCATCATTTACACAATATCTTCTTTTGCAAGGTTATTTTTCTGGAGTTTTCCATTTTGGAAGAATTTCAGAAATTGTACTTACATTCTTTCTCCCTGAATTTATTCTTTTTATTTTATTTTATTATTTTATTTCATGATTTATTTTTTGCCATAAACCCTGCAGAACAGTAAGAATGCAAGCAGGCTTTCCTTCTGAGTTCCTGTACGTTTTGTTCAGAGAACCTCCTTGATCATGTCAGCTCTATTTCCCAACCTTGCAGCAGTACAAATGTATGAGCTGAAATGTACAATTCTGAACAAAGTCCCCAATGACAGAAATGGGTGGGAAGATTGACGAGTGACTACGAAAAGCACAGAGGGATGCTACATCACAAAATGTTGTAGGGCTGGGTGTTCACTAGAATTCACTATGTTCTGTTTATGTTCTATCACATAGACTTTGATATATTAAAAACATGATAAGAATTAATAACAAGCATACAACAAATGTATTTAACCATAATGTGGACAGTATTTAAAGAACTAAATATAAGAGAAATTTACACCTCATTATAACAGTCTAGAGTCTCACTGTTGGGTAACCAGCATAAATACAAAGTCTCTTAATTTATCCAATTCAGGCCATGTGATGTCCACGTCATTACTATGCCTGGAGCCTTGAAGCACAGAAATGACACAAACAATATGGCCGGGTTTCAGGTACATTGTTTGCATGAGGATCAGTATTTTCTTGGAGATAAACCTGAAAGTACTGCCGCTTAATAAGTATTCTTGGTGCATGTTTATAACACATTTTAGTCTTCTACACTCTCGTTTACTTGAGGTATGTTCTACAACCTTTCCAAGTGCTGTGAGAACACCCAAAAGCATGTGGATATTAAACAAACCTCCTTATGAACATAAGAGACACACACACATCTTAATGTTACAATCCTAAATGCATTGCTGAGGTTACCAAGCTCTTGCTAAATTTCACACTGACTCATGACATTTAGTCTGCTGTCTGTGCTCTGAACTCATGACCGCTTTAGCAGCTTAGTATGATGTGGACCTTTGTTCTGATGTGGAAAGCAGAAAATAATATATACAAAATAATAATATGAAAGCAAGTAAACTGTTAGTCCACATTTTTTATGTAAAGAATCACATTGTAAGACACAGCTGAGAAATGCAGAACATGCAATGAGGAGACGGGTTCCAAAGGAGTGCTAAAAGTAGAAGCTTTGAGAAATTAGACAATAATCAAAAGCTGAATGAGCCAGCAGTGAACATCAACAGGAAATTATTTAACTTTGCTCATCATTGCTATTTTACTATTTCTCCTGCATACACTCATTGAGCACTATATTAAGTATTTATACTTATGGTTATTTACGTTACTGTCACCTTCCTGTCAACTTCAACCAGTCTGGCCCTTCTCCTCTGTCCTCTCTCATTAACAATGTGTTTCTGCCCACAGAACAGCTGCTCACTGGACGTTTATTGTTTTTCGGACCATTCTGTGCAAACTCTAGAGACTGTTGTGCGTGACAATCCCATGAGATCAGCTGTTTCTGAGATACTCAAACCACCCTGTCTGTCACCAACAATTATTCCAAGGTCAAAGTCACTTCTTTTCTTTCCAAATTTCTTCACACATTTCTTCCCCATTCTGACATTTGATCTGAAATACAGCTGAACCTCTCGACCTCGTCTGCATGCTTTTATGCATTTAGTTGCAGCTACATGATTGGCTGATTAAATTAACAACACAATACATTATTTTATACAGAGTGTATATGTTGTATATACTGAATACAGTGTACTGTATACTGTGTAAATATCAATGACCCACCTCCAAATCATAATTTTCACCAAACATCTCAATGGTGAGTATGGCCGAAACATTACATTTTGGTCTCATCTGGCCATATCACTCTCTTCCCGTCGTAATTCCAATGACTGGCAAACTCCAGATGCTTTGTTTTGTTTAGTGTGCTCAGTATAATTTGTTTACGGGCTGTCTTCGTGCCATCCTTCCAAAGAGTTGGTATGGAGGTGCCATTTTATGGTTCTTGGTGACCCCAAGATGCAACCAATTTCTGAAATTCTTAAACTGTGATCCTTCGGTTCTTTATGACCTCCCTCACCATCTTCCTCACCGTCCATGGAGACAACGTGCACCTGCATCCTCTTCCTGGCAAGTTTGCAACCATTCCATTTAACCATTACATTTTTTGTATTGCCGCTGCAAGTGGACAGCTGAAACACACTATTTGACTCTATGAAGTAGCCACACACCCTTTTTTTAGCCAGGAAATGAGACCTTTATCTGAATCAAGACCAAATGGTGAGTTGCCAGGTTTTACCATTTTGACATAATTGCCCTTCAAAATCTGAAAATGAGTCTGTGACTATAAAAGTCACACCAAAACACCCAAGTTTTCATATTAGACAAAAATACTAATAATTTCATAGCAGTAGAATGAATTAAAAGGAAGGTGTATCTGTAGAGAAGTACTAAAACCTTTGTTTTGAGGCCCAAAATGAGCCAAAAGTGTCACCACAGAAACAATCACAACCAAAACAAATGGTACCGTTTTAAAATGCCTGTTTCAGTTGGTGACACTTCTTATCAAATACAATAAATAGTGAGATAATTAATGTACATGTCTTCTTACGATTTTAAAATTAAACTTAAACATATTATTTCCATTTGTAGTGATACAATTGTGCAGATACAGAAGGCCACAGCAAGATATGTCATTTTGTGTGTGCATTAACATTGGACAGAAGTTAAAGGCTTTAAAAGGATATTTAAGGATATTTGTCTCTTTTGATTTCACAGCACTGTATATACATAGTCACTAATTTCAGGCACCACAATTGAATTGCCAAAGAAAAGAAAATACAAAGTCCAAAACATTATGGGGCACAGGGTAAACACTTCTCAAGCTATTTCTCAAGCTTGTGACATTGATTTTGTACATTTATTTATGATTACAGGTGTTATTATTTAGTAGTGGTAGTAACTACTCGCAACGATGTGATCACAACTGAAACAACTGTTGTCTGCTTAAAATTTAGAATAATATGAATAATCAATCAAAATCCAAGATATTTTGCTGGTGAGGGTTTATATAATCTCGTTAAAAAATCTATCAAATTCATATGATTAAATTTGCATGGAGTTCTCATTACATTTAATAAATCCACATTTTATTTGATTAAAAAATTCAGAATAATTCATTAAAATTAGCAGCAGACTTTTTAATGTACATTTTAAGTTTGTGACATCGTATAACAGGATGAATTTGGAGCAGTCAGTAAATTCATCCTCATTCTGAAAGAAATGACATGACATTGCATGGTATAACCAGTACATATAATGTATCTTAGATGAAGTGATAAAAGATGGAAATTTCCACTTTTCCACTGTGTTGTTTACTAAATACAACCAATCAAGGGTGCCAATAATTCTGGAGCCCACTGTATATTTCTTATTTGAAAAATGTAAGACTTTGGTTGATTCCATTGAATAATTCATACACTCAACACAGGGTGGAAAATAAAGTTTAAAAACTGTCTTATTTTTTACTTTACAGGTTTTTGCTCATATACACTCAGTAATCACTTCATTAGGTAGACCTGTACACCAGCTTGTAAATGCAAATATTTAATCAGCCAATCATGTGGCAACTAAAGGCATAAAAGCATGCAGACATGGTTAAGACATTCAGCTGTTTTTCAGACCAAATGTCAGAATGGGGAAGAAGTGTGATCTAAGTCACTTTGATTGTGGAATGAGTGTTGGTGCCAGGTTTGAGTATCTCCTGGGATTTTCACACACAACAGTCTCTAGAGTTTGCAGAGAATGGTGCAAAAAACATCCAGTGAGCAGCAGTTCTGTGGGCAAAAATGCATTGTTAATGAGAGAGGTCAGTAGAGAAGGGCCAGACTGGTCAAAGCTGACAGGAAGGTGACAGTAACACAAATAAGCACACATACAAAGTCTAAAACATACGTCAAATAAATACATAATAAAGTGCTCACTGAGTGTATATCAAGGCTGCCAATAATTCTGGAGACCACTTAATATCTGAACCTATGTAGTTACTGCAGTCACTCAAAATTAGTAAAGATCCAATAAAGTTCTCCTGCTCTCTGATTGGGTGTGCTGGTGACTTTTACCCCCTAGTTAAGTACACCTTTCTCACTGTTGGGCTTTAGAAATTTGCACAAAAGAAAGCATCAGCTTGGCTTGGATTCGACTATAGATATGGTCGTTAAGAAGTGATTAGGAGGGAAACCACGTTCTCTCCACTGAACATTAGAGTTGATTTATCTCTGGCTGCTGAGTAGTTATCAGCTGGTAAAGATTTCGGTGTGCAGGAGCAATGCCTGTCTCCCAAAAATCTGATGTGCATAGCTGAGAAAATGTGCCAAATTGTGTGGTGCAGCATGTAGGAGCAGGTGTGTTCATATTAGGATGGCTGAAGAATAATTATAAGAAAGCTTATTTGCGTTTTCAGAGGACTTTAATAATATGCAGCTGTTTTCACACTGGAACGAGCACTGACTATTTGTTTAGAAACGATGTCTCTTGGTGTGATACAAGCTGTTTAGTGCCAAAGAGGGGCCACTTGGCAACGGGAGGTCAAGACTGATAATACCACTCCTCTCGCTCCAGCATCTGATATGAAGGCTACCAGCAACACCTTAAACATTTAGGTACAAAAACATTTCATTTTTTTCTCTTAAGTACACATATAGCCTATTGGTTGTAATTGCATATAAGCAGTGCACATACTATAGAATGTATAGAATGTACAACATAATTTATACCATGGCTTTCATAAACACTATTCTGAATGATTGACATGCATTATATTTGTATATAATATAGCATATATAACAGTGAATAGGCTATGTGTCGACATATACAGTACACTATATCGAATATAGCCAAACAGTGAATAACAGTATATGGTAGATTTTATGGTTACAAGAATGTTCAGTCTGCAGAGACTATTTAATTATTTTTTATCTATAAGCTGATGCACGCACATGCCAGCAAATCTCGTTTCTAATGTCTTCACGCGTGTTTGCATCGACTGTGAACGAATTTATATTCAGCCGGTAAACAGAGAGCTAGAGATTTATTCATTGAACCAAAGTGAGAGAAACAAGCAGGCAGGTGAACCTTGTACGACCCCGAAGCTGACATAAAGATGGATACGTTTATCATGCAAATGTACCGAGGAAGCTATTTCGCTCACTCCTTGCAGCCTGCAGAATTCCATTAACTCCCCCAGCTGGGACCAAACGCGCAGCTCTATATGTTGTAAGCATATGTTATACGATACTGATAATAATTTGTAAATGTATTTTCAAATCACTCTGCAGTTCCCTGCAGCAAATAATAAACCAACCAATATCAGTTAATGATGATGATAATGAATTATGACTTTTGTTGTTGTTGTTGTTGACAGTATTGTTGTTTTTCTATCTATGTTTGCTTCCCTAAAATTGTAGTAATGGAAATATGAACCCACTTGACATACAGTCATATGTGACCAAGGAAGACACTAACATGCACATATGAATGAGAAGACTTGCCTGCAACACAGAGCAATCCACTGGTGCTCAGTGGCCAGTATCAGAAGGCCGGATTATGGAGTTAGCTGGATAAATGCGCTGAGTAAAACCCAGAACCCTCAAAAACCTGGAACATGGCCTGCAGTAAAAAGAGCTGTTCCGAGTTTTACTCAGCGCAGTTATCTAGCTAATTCAGTAATCTAGCTTCTTGAGACAGGCCCCAGAATATATTATCCAGTCTCTTTGAATGTATTATCCAATGTCCATTTCATGGATCAGAATATTGAACTTGCTGTATTATCGCAACCATGTACTCCAAGTTACGCAGATTAATTTGTTCCAAAATGTCCTGTTTGCATTATATAATGTATCAAATGGCAGATGTAAGCACTACTGAAATATACTGTGGAACCAGCAATGTTGTTGCTAAAAACAATTGGCTCCGAAACAAATCAAAGTATCGAGATAACCATGGGTTAAAAAATTCTAATCATTCCCATTCAATGACTGAATTATGTTAGACTGGAAAACAACACAATGCAAAATAACACAGTACCAAATAAAGTGCTACCCCTGCCCAACTGTCCATAATGTAACAAAGGTCCTGGTGCACTTATTAAAAAACCACATCTAAATGAATAATGCATATGGTTGCATTTATCTCTTTCATTGTCTAGGCCTCTTTCTTTATCAACTAATAATGCACACTATCCTTGATTTGAGTAATGAATTTTATGCAGCTTGCGGCAAGCGTTCAAGTTTTCTATTGTTGCTTTTTTGATTTGCTTCCATTGTAAAATACCTCGATTCAAAATGTGCAAATACTGAAAAGGTAACACTTGGACAGTTACATCATTATTATTTTTTTACAGGTAATATGATTCAACTTTCTGACAGCACATGAACTTCAGTGGCACTGTCCTATACAGAAAGTAATTGGCTTAAATCCATAGTAGGTGTTACCTGAATGAACAAATTATTACATTATATAAAGAACTGTGTTTCTACTTTCACAATGATTTATGTTATGCATGAAATAACGTGACATTTTCAGTGTAAACTTTAATTTCATACTTTTCTTTGTATGTGCTTGTGCTTTCCTTTGGAAATCATTTGGTCAGCTAATGTGCTGAAAGGTATTGTTTTACAATGTAAAGCATTCCAGAAAAGATCATTTCTGGAGTCAGTAAGAATGGAAATCTCTAGAACAAGATCAGTTCATACAACTTAAACCACAGTTAAATGGTAGCATATTTGGTCACAAAATACCACAGTAATTAAAAAATTACACTGGTTGGAATACATACATTCAGTGAGCACTTTATTAGGTATTTATTAGACTTCTTTTTTTAGACTTATTGGTGTTCTGCTGCTGCTGCTGTAATGTGTGGTTATTTCAGTTACTGTCACCTTCCTGTCAACTTCAATCAGTCTGGCCATTCTCCTGTGACCTCTCTCATTAACAATGTGTTTCAGCCCACAGAACTGCTGCTCACTGGATGTTTTTTGTTTTGCACACCATTCCCTGCAAACTCTAGAGACTAGTGTGCATGAAAATCCCAGGAGATCAGCAGTTTGTGAGATAAAATGATCACTGAGTGTACCTCACAGTGAAATACATTGTGCCAATACAAGAACGTGATTACACAGCCACATAAATAAATAAATACATAAATAAATAAATAAATAAATAAATGAATGAATGAATGAATGAATGAATGAATGAATGAATGAATGAATGAATGAATGAATGAATGAATGAATGTGATGAAAATATTTTGTGAGTGAAAAGGATAACCACTGAATGGAATTTCAGCTGTTAAAATTCCTGCCCTGCTAGTCACCGTGATAGGCCAAAGAAAATGCTCACAGTTGTGCTGACAGTTGTGAATTGTGCCAATACTGATTGCTTTTATGAGACATAAATTAATCAAATTAAATATAACATTAAAATCCAAATAACCAACGTAACAGTGCATGGTCTCAGACATTACCTTAAACACTAAAAACAAGTTCACTGGCTTGGTGTATCTATATATTCTTTACAAAAATGATTTAATTCATGTCAGTAGTGTGCTGGCATTGACTATAATGAGACATATGAGAGTGATGATGATGATGATGATGATATTATATAATAGTTCTATAACAGTTTTGTGAAATGAAAAAAATGTCAAAACAAGACAACAGACATGTACACGCATTTCAGAATAATCAATTTCTTAAGGGCAGACAGACTTGAATGACATTTATTCTAGCAGAAGAAAACATTGCAGGTGACAGCACATGTCCCAAGTTACACGTTGGAGCCTTTTGTTACCTACTGCCTTTACTTTTGATAGTCTGAAGTGACTCAACAAAGTTATTTTCCAAAGTTATAACTGGCCTAAGAGCTATTCTCTGGTACATGTCTGTTTACTAGCGCTGGCCCTTACAGACAACTTCAGTGGGGCATTTTAACTGAAATCTCATTGAGCAGGTTTTAGTATGGATACACTGTCATGAAAGCAGTGATTTAACAGTGTGAACACTTTAAAGACCAACTACTTGGGTCGGAAATGGACACCACACCCGTGCAAGCATTAAGCACATGGAAAAGTGACTCATAGTCAGGATGATCAGCAAGGCCCAATAAGGAGTTACCACCTAACTGCAAGTGTACGAGATTACTTTTTTCTGTTCTTTCTTCACTTCAGTAAGCAATGTGCCAATTCACAACCTTTGAACCCAAAATCAGGTGAAAACTACTAATTTGAGATCAACTGAATGTTACCACTGTGTGTGCTGGTTTGCCCTGGGAAGGGATATGCATGAGGAATGGCATCATACATATGATCATACGATGTTGGAGTTGGATGACATTAAATATACGAGGGACCTTGTGCCTGTGTGTTTGAGTCTGATCCAGGGAGTTAAAATGCAAAGCAAATTCACCATCGACTGACTTCGCATAAAATCGATACTGGGCTAAGAGCTTTAATATTTTATGAGTCACAACTTGTTAATGCAGGAGGTCGGAAGCCGTGTCCGCAATCTGTGGAGTATTAAAAACCACGCCTTTTTAGATGGACCTTAAAGCCACTGTTTAAAATATAACGGCGGATGTATTGATGGTTGCATTTTTGAAGTTACCTTAATGAAGCGAATGAGCCGTGACTTCAACGGTAAACTGTGCAGAACGGTGGGTTTGAAGGCGGTGAGTCTGTAAATTGTATACAACCCCACGTTTATCAATATGAATATATCTCCCAACTACAGTGTAAAGGTAGCCAGATTAACAAGTAACCAACACATTGTTTAGTGTACTGAGGATATTTTACTTAATTCTGAAGCCTCAACAAATTATAGGAAGTGAACTGTTTGATAACCCGTTTAATTGTATTACTTGCACTCAGCAAAACAAAGCAGCGTGTCCAGTTTAATGGAGATGTTTTCCCGTTAGCCTATAGTAGGTTACTATGCAACTAACGAATGTATTTTTCAAAGGATATGTTTTATGGAATGACAGCCTCCTTGCCTCAGCGGAAGACATTTAAAATAACAAAACGAATATAACGGAAGCTGCAGGCCTCAGAGCCACAGAGCACAATGTGCTTTCGGCTAAATCGTAAAGCATTTTTATCGACTCTGACGTCTTGAAAACCTTGAAATTTGAAATACTGCTGACTAGCTGTGAATCAGTTTTGATATAGATTTTAAATCTGGGATAGGACTGGATCCTCAGTTTCTCATCAGCTTAAAATTGGACAGCGCGGAGTATGCTTAAAAGTTCATGCTTATGAAGTTTTCTATCACAACACTAGCCTGCAAAATTTAGCTACATGAAAGTTACGTCATTTAGGTATGATGTAGACGATGTGATGTAAAACATTTTATAATAATGCAAGAACTCTGTGAGTTCATTTGTCAATGGGCAGATAGCCCAATAACTGCTCTACTTATTTATTCTCCTTACACCAGCCTACATTTTCTTGGCATTCTCCATTGCATATGTTATATATATACTGTACAGACATATTGTAGGCTAGCCCACAGCATAGCATGTGACCTGGAATGTGCTGACAGAGCCTTTAGGCTCTTTTACTTTTTTCATTTCGATAAATTGTCTCTATATTTTGAATACTATCTAAAGGAAGGCCTGCAGAGGACCTAATGTGACTTCTATTTGAGTTGTCTATGTTCGAAGACATGTTGGCTAATTATACGAGCGTGGCCACTTACCATAATATACTCACCATGTCTGCCTGTTAGGAAACAGAGACACAAGGTCCATCCTGGGCGAAACCGACATAGAACAGATACCCTGCAAAATAATTACAGAGTGAAATAAGCGGTTTCGTCCACGTGTCTTGAAACACGGTAGTCGTTTGTTTCGCTTTGCCTTGAGTGAGTTAAATTACATGTAGCTTCCGTTGGTCCATTAAAATATCCCGTCCGCTAACATAGGAGGGGGGCAGAGTGCCATTGGCCAAAACTGAGAGGGCACGTCATCCCTTTCAATCGCGGATCGAATTTCCAGACAATATTTGTTTCCCCTTCGGCCGGTAGCACTGACCAAGTGATGCGTTGAATAAGTGCCGTGAGGACTGGGCGTCAAAGGGACGCGAAAGAAGCAAAGAAAATGAATTCCTACCAAGAGTTAATTTGTAACGGAGAGAGCAACGCACAGTACTCAGGTGCTTACCTTCCAACAGAGGCCAGGCTGCCACACTTGGACCAGAGGACAAGTTTAAAATTTAGCTGTGGGAGCGAAGAAGGGCGCTATGCACTTGGCACGGAGTTTCCCCTGCAGCACCGCGTCTCTTCATTCCCCAGTACCGCCCAAGCTCCTCCGCAGCACTATGGGTTTGCGAATGCGAGTGATGCTTTCCATGCCGGGAGTCTGCACATAGCCTTCGGGGCTACATCCGCCTATACGCAAAATCAGGGTTACTCATCCACGGCGACTTGCAGTCACCTCTCTCACCCGGCAACCTCTTACCCCGGCGCCCCGGATCAGGACTTCAACAGACATCAATACCAATCCACAAAGAAGATTCCAGCGAACTTACCCGGGCAGCACTCCGGACTGAGGTCAATTAAAACACATTCTCAGTTACACACTCAGGAAATAACAAAGATTCACCTGACAGTCACTGGCAGTCCCGGTAACTCGAGCGACGTCACTCAGCAACCTCAACCTGGCAACAGTTACCTTAACAAAACTTTCCAGTGGATGAAAGTTAAGCGCAACCAACACAGGGCAGGTGAGTTCAAAACGTGTGTAACATTCTAAAAGCAGAATAAACCTTTCCATTAATCTCTGCACTTCTGTGCGCGTGCACGTGTTGAAGAAACATAAATAAGCTTTTATTCTGTCTCCATTTCATATAATAGATGTATACGGGTCTTGCAAAACACAGCACACTTTTTTGCTAATAAGCCAACTTGTATGAACAGACGATAGTCTCAGTTACTGAAAGAACAGGAAATTGGTCTGAACAATCGAAAAGTTTACACTCACGGTGCCGTCAGTGTCACGCACTTGTGACAGTTGCGCCACTATAGTGATTGGCCTACAAACATAGCCAATTTATTTTTCCAGTACCCTCCTCAAAATGAACCCAGGTGTATATGACGTTCCAATAGTAGTTAATTTATTTGTGTATTTATATATTTACTTCGCCTACTTACTTAACGTATGCACCAATGTGGTTTTCCTTAGCTACATAATGCTGATGTGGAATTGGTTATATTTGGTCGTGAATCTATGTTTTCCTTAAATTATTGGACTAAGTTGTTAATGTGATGACTCCACCCCTGACCAGAATGACGTTAAATATGATATTATGGTCATTGGTGTGAAAGATCAATACAAGCGGTGCTGTTCAATGTGTATTTTTTCATTTGCATACGCGGCTGCATGGCTAGGCCGCTGACTTGTCCTGTGTACCAGTCAGATATCAGTTCTGATCCTTGCCCAAGTTCAAGCAAAAGGAAAGCCGTCAGTCATATTCGTAAAAAGGCACTTTTCTCTTTAAAAATACCCTTTCTCTTTTCTATTTTATATATTTATGGTTTTCTGAACATGCTCAAATGCAGTTCAGTTGAGGGCGCTGCGTTTAGGACATTTGATTGATTTATTGTAATAACGGCGATATTGCATACGTCTGCACTAACAGAGATTAATGGATGGGTAGATGGATGTACCTATAAACCTGGCGGCCAATCAAAAAAGTTAAGCCAAAGATCGATAATGAATTTAAGGCAGTCTCTTAAACTACCCAAAGTTTAGCAGTATAGTAGGCCTAGTCTCAAGCAAAAGTTAAAGTGGGTTTAAGTTATTTGCTAATTACGTAAATCACATTAATGTTTAAAAATGACATACCCAAAATCAAAAACCTACTATTCCTGAACCCTTTTGACTACAGGCGTTATCCTGGTCTCTTCTGAAAGGTAACCCTTTTCGATTTGTTTTCCAACTTTCACTGTATTTGAGTTACGGAAGCATTGAAAAGATTTTCTGTTTTTGACTGGATACAGATTATTGTTGCTGTGGCTTGCATAGAAACATAATGGAGCCAAATCACGACACTGGACAAATACCCTTTCAAATTTGATGACAATATCACCAAAAAAGAGCATTTTGCATAGTTTTTTTAAGCTATGTCTAGGTGGTTATCCAAAAAGGACATTTGGAGACTCCAAGACGACACATGAAAACTAAATGATATTATGGGTCTTATGAGGTGTAAAATTCAGCATTTTGCTTACTAAATTATACATTTGCACTTTCCCACCTGTCATCCACCCAAACTCCCTCTCTTTGCAACTATCCTCAGACAGCAACAGGTCAAGAAGATCATAAATCATAAGTACAATAATCACAATAATACCATATTGTATACTAATATGTTAATTGAGGCCCATTGATTTAAGTTTTTCAAATACCCAACCCCCATCAACAAGTCAAACACATTCCATGCTTTCACATGCTATTTATTATTCAAAAGCATGCTGGCTTTTTATTTAGAAGCATACGGAATAATAATAATGTTTTAGATGCTCACTGATATAAAATGGGGTCACGTCAAAATTCACTCTATTGTGTTGTCAAGGGTATTTTCACTGTCTTCCTCAGAAATATTCACTCAGATGATAGATTCCTTGGAACTCCTTCAGAGGAAGCCCTCTATTTAGACGTGGGCATCGACATTTTTATTTTATTATTATTATTTTTTTAATATCACGCTTTTTTGGCATAAAATCTCAAAAACCGGTTTTGCCGAAGGGCACTGTGTGCTTATTGAACATGCTACAGTTTCGTTAGGCAGGTGCAAGTATAACAAATTATACACAATTGGAAACGTAATGTCATTAGCTAAAATGCTTTTTAGTCGTCACTTCAACAACATGCCCGTTATCGGTTCTTTGATGAGCTTAAATTATACTGAATCTTCTTACACAAGGATGGGGGTAACGGATTTTCTCTGCAACTAAATTACAAATACTGTCCAGAGACGGTTGTACTTAGGCTCATCGTGTTCGAGAGATCGTAAACATATAACTTTATTAGAAGTATACGAAGGGGAAACCGACAACAGAAGATATATATATTAGAAACTATTATGCATTTGGTCCACTGGACACTTGTCATAAAAAGGAAACTGACATTGCCTTATTTCTTGTAGGATGTAGATTTCCAAAATACAGAGAAGGTGAGGTCCCCCCATACTTGTTTTACCACCCTCATGTTACAAAATAAGGAAGTGTTGTCGCTAAAGCAATGGAATGTTAAAATATGTTATACAGACCGTGAGTTTTAACGTTTTCAAAAAAAAAAAAACCCAAGGCCCAGCCCTGGATCAATGAGAATTAGGGTGTTAATAAATTAACATTATAATCGCTTGGCCTCATCTTTCTATTAGGCTACAAAACCTAGTTCTAAAATTACGGTAGGCCTATTTAAACAACATGAGTAGATTGTATGGAAAGAAGTAGGCCTACTGATCAGTTATGGCGAGCATATTAAACGTTATGTCAAACAAAACTGGTCGACTTCACACCTGTTAACCAAATAGACATAGAGATATAATCCTGAGGTAAATAGGCCGAATACGCTGTTGCGCATTGCCTAGCGTTGCGCTCGTTTGAAAACTGACGTTTTGGAAGTCACCAGTTGGGAAAATCCGTATCAACAAACGCGTTTTACGTTTGAAATGTGCCTATTACAATTAGGTTACATTCGTGTAAGAATAAACTTTAACTCAATAATCGAACTTCCAATTAACCGGTATTTTTCGGTGCCTAGGCCATGCCTTCCTGGCGCTATTGCTCATTTATGTCTTGACAGTATCTGAATAACTGGGCTGGATGCCCAGACGACTGGACGAATGAGTATCGACCTCATCAAACCCCCCTCCTCCCCCCCTTTCTCGATCACTCCCTCACTCCATCTCTCTCTGCTTCTCCCTTGTGCAAATTCTAAAACGACAATATGATCTCATTCTGGCCATTTCAAATGAAATCAAAAGAAAAGGCAGAGTTTTTCTAATTTCTATTGATCCTGTGCGTTAGTGGGTGTGCGTGGGTGTTTCCAATATTTCCAAGACATCAAATAATTTGGTTTTGCACATGTATACATTTGGAAATTGCTCACCTGGTCTACATTCAGATTAGGGAGAACAGACATTTATCATTACAAAAGTTCATATATCATTGAGGAATATCTGGCCTTCTTCATAGTCATCTGCTTCCTTGGGCAATGAGCATGCAATGGGGCTGAATGAGAGCACTTTGTTCTCCCAGCAAAAGTCTTGAGCCACAAATGAAAATGTTATGATGGAAACAGCCACTGGCTCTCACTTTGGCAGGCAGTTGAAAGACAGCTTGTTATATTTCCATTAGATTGTCCTAGTAGACTTTTCTATTCCTGTGTGTCGGCATCAGCACATAACTTGTGTTCCCATTAAGCACCTTTGTAGAACATAAACATTAAACGCCTTGGAAGAGAATAATTTTATCCCCGTTGTGGCAGATTATAACTAGTCGTAACACTCATAAAGGCTTTAAAATGGCAATGTACACTGTCAGGTGGCCATTATGAGTTACTAATGCTCATGAGGGGTGTCTGTCTCCATAATACAGACAGTTTGCAGCCCAGTTTATGAATAGGGTCAACTGTCCTCATTATTCTGCCCTTGGTGTAGTTGTGGCCAGATACAACAACATACAAGTGAAGAATGGGGAAGGGTGGCACCTTTGGTGATTTGAACCATTCTTTTGGAGAAGCAGGCATAAGTAAGTAATTATGTTAATTAATTGTTTTTTTTCTTCAAACAGGGAGAGCAAGAGAGAGCATCATTCTTTTTTTGGCATAACAATGTGTTTTCAGGGCTTCCTTTGATATCTGTGAAAATTGTACTTGTTTCTTTTAACCAGTAGTATGTTTTACATCTGATAGAAAGGTATTGCTTCTATAAAAGGTGTCTATTTCATGCATTTCCCAAATTTTTCAACCAGGAGGTACAGCTGTCTAGAATAATGTCCAATCCTTGCTGCGTTTGAATGACAGTGACAATTCCTTTCCTATTTGCAGATAGTGTAGCTCAGAAGGTTTCTCTAACTCACTTTGTAAAATAATGATGTGTTCTGGAGACTGCAAGGCAGCAAATTATCGGCAGTATTATGGCACAGGGAGGTAGGGTTTTGGTCACCAGGATGGCCTCGGCTTCACTGCTCAATAGTGACACCTCTGGTGAACTTCCTGTGCCAGCTGTGTTTGTGTCAGCTATTGAGCACCTCAGCTGGTGAATAGAAAGTTCAGTTGAAACGTGAATAGCAGCTAATTCCAAACATTTCGTACATGTACATGTTATGAGGGTAAATAGTATACTCTTTAGCATGATAACAACTTTGAGTATTTTTTGACACAAGAAGGGGAGACCGGTTATGGTTGAAACAACAGGTTAGGTGTAACGCCATCAATTTGAATATTAAGGGATGAGTTGTGGCAATGTGATCACTTTTGTCCAGACCGATATACCCTTTTGAGCTCACAGGAGATGTTTAATGACTCTGTATTACATATTTGTTGTTTTAAGCCTAAACTAAATATTTTGAGGTACAGAAGTAATAATTATCATCTCATCTATTTTCTGTTTAGCAGTCACAATATTGTAGGTAAAATGGTTTAACTTGCATAGCTGTAACACTTTCTCTCGTGAAATGTGATGCTTCAAATTCATGCTAGCTTCAAACCTACATGCTAAAATAGCTGCCTCTGTACTGCCTTCCCGGGTTGGGGATGGTTGTGACACCTAAGTCAGATTGAAACTCATTCATTTATTTCTTAGCATGCCTGGCAATGGAAGAGGAAAACAGACAGGGGTGTCCCAGTCGACACACTAAAGCACTACATGGACAATCAGTGGACATAATCACTCACACATGCACACGCAGACACACTATTGCAGTATATTGTTTTAGAAAGATTTTACATTTAAAGACTAAAAAGCATCATTTATTTTATTTGAAATATATATATTTGAAATGGTTTTTGAAATGTTTTTTTTTTGTTTTGTTTTTTACAAATTATGTTGGAAATAGGCTTTTTTATATTTCATGTTTAAGAATAAATGTCTTTACTTTTCATTTATTTTATTTATAAGAATGCACTTTAGGCCCATGTACAAGTTCTTGTGTAAGTGTAATAGTATGATTTAAGCAAATTTTCTGTTCCTGTTACATCCATCCCCAGCTAGTGTTACAACTCAACCCAGTGGCGGGGTAGGTTGAATGCTCACATAGTATATAGTAGATGGTGTCTAAATGACTAGTATTTGTAGCAGACAAATGTGGGTAGCTTATATCAAAGCTTTTTTGAGAGCTCTAGCATAAACACTCTTTGAGTTATACATGTTGGAGAAAAATGTGTTACAATTCTCCCTAGTCTCCCCTCCTAGTGCTGCCCTCCCAAACTGACTGTGAATGGAACTGGCCTAATAAAGAATTCTATTATTTTACAAATGTGTCCTTTTAGCATTTTCCAGTTGCATCCTTCTGTCAGTTCCCAGTTGCCCGTGTTAATGACTTTAATGAAAGTAGTGCATGTTTATGTAATTCCTCACAAACGTTTACACACATTTCAATGGAAATATCTTTGCAGTAAAGTCATTCCCGGGGGTGAAGTACTTTGGCCTGGGGCTTGGTGTCCACGCTGATTGTGACGGCGGCAGGAGTTTTGTGCGGCGAGGGCAGCCTCCCGTCGGCAGCGCTCCGAGGACCAACTTCACCACCAAGCAGCTGACCGAGCTGGAGAAGGAGTTCCATTTCAACAAGTACCTGACGCGGGCCAGGAGGGTGGAGATCGCCAGCTCCATGCAGCTCAACGAGACTCAGGTCAAGATCTGGTTCCAGAACAGACGGATGAAGCAGAAGAAGAGGGAGAGGGAGGGGCTTGTGTTGGCACCACCGGCCTCATCAGGAAGCGGGCCGGAGGACTCGCCGTCCGAAAAGTCAGACGCCAGCTCCTCTCCAGCCCCCTCCCCCCCCCCTGCCCAAACCCTTGCCCCCGGACACTCTAACTAGTGCTTCAGCACCTTCCATACAAACCGAGGTCTGTTGTCTTGCCTCTGCTGCTGCCATGCCATTGTGATTTTTGAAATATATTCTGTGTGCTCTGTATGGAATCAACATTTGTATTTAGCTTTGACTTGCATGTAAGTGCAAGTGCATTTTCTTCCCTTCACAAACAGCATTCACAAAAAAACGATGTATTGAACTACAAACTGTGCTCCAGACCAAAAAGAATGTGTATACTTGCATTTCTTTTTAAAGGTAAAGGGCATATATTGACTGAATCCAAGCATATACCAGCTTATAATTATTAACTCATTGTATGCTATGCTACTGGCAGATTGCATGTTGTACTCACAGCGTAAATGTATGTGTGTGTGTGTGTGTGTGTGTGTGTGTGTGTGTGTATGTGTATGTATGTGTATATATATATCTATATATATATATATATATATATATATATATATATATATATATATACACATACATATATATGCAATATTTACAAACTTTAGGTAGAAAATTATCATTTGATACAACCAACAACCATGTTAACGTAAAATTAATATTAATGTGCACTTTCTAATGTCAGGGTTGTTCAGTGTTTTCCTCTATACCAACGTGGAAACGGTAGAAAAAAGAGAAACAAGTTTAATTACTTGCATGTTTTATCAGTGCCTCTTATCAGACAATGGAATATGCTATGCACAATCTATCGATTTACCAATACAACCGTCGGAAAATGTTTTCCTTTTTAAGGTTGAGCCTTTAACGTTACACAAGCACAAGCACATACTAGCATTTTTTGGGGGGTTGAAATGGATATATGTATATATGTTCTTACTTCATGCTATATTTTTATGTATTTTTGTTGAAAGTAATTTAATATTTAACGTTTTGAGTGTCACAATTGCATTTATGCAAGAAACAGTTAGGCTAGCTGTTTTTTTGTTTGTTTGTTTTTTCAGTATTTTATTACAACTCATCTTGATTGCAGTTTTCAGTAGTGAAAAATATTACTTGTCGAGGAGACCGGGGCACAACAAAACACGGGGCATGTTGAAACATGGAGATTTTGAATAGTTGCATTTGCAAGAATGATGGGTTTGTTTTCACTTATGTATTGTAGCAACGCGCTTCTCATGTGTGAGTGGCTGGATGATTTGAAAACTTCCATCAAGTTATTAACAAATCTGTGTTTTAGCACATGTAGTTTCACCAAAATATTTTTAGAATTACGGATGATATGTGACCGCCACAGGCTTCAAATGTACATCATTTAAATCACTGTCTTGTGGGTTAAAAGACTATAGATCTACACATGTCACGAGCAAGCAGAAACTGTGAGCCTTGCTGGAGTCCAACTAGCGCAGCTGGGGCACGTTGGAATGCTGTGTTCCAACATGCCCCCACCTGTTTTAAATGCATCAGCCACAATAACTTTTACTGTAACGTTGTCTATTCCATGTAGACCATGCATTTATTCGGTCCGATTTAGCACTCGCTCTTATCAATTTCTTCCGAGACATCAATTTCATATAAATTGTGTCATATGCGGTACATACAACATTATACACAATTTATACAAGACCATTTTTCGATTAAAAATGTAAACGGTAAGAATTGTTGAATTCACGAGCTTTGTCCAGTCCATTTTTGACATTTTGGACGCTGTTTAAACTTGCCCTGTAGCCGAGGCACGTTGGATCAGTTTCACTCCCGCTGCTTTCGACTGAACTGTAATCGCCAGGAATGTCCTAGAACTGTACCGATGGTCTATAGTCATAGCAAAGACATGTATCTTCTTTCTGGATTAAACATATTTGCTATAATGTGTATATATTTTTTAATTACAACGAGTTTGGTTGTTCTCCGGTCTCCCCTACCTAAAACTGCAAAAAACGTGTTGCAATGTGTTGATTTAAGTGTGAATCTATTTAGGCACAAGTCAGCTAATGTAAATTATGTTCCGAAAGAAAATGCCTCTGCAGGTGAACCGTTTGTATGGTCTATTCAGGAGTCTATAGCATTAACCGTTTAAAAGGAGTGCCTTGAAATTGCCCTTCAGCGACACACACGTTTGCAATTAATTGGCATCAAAGTGCATAGAGCAACACTACTGTTGAAAAAGAATACTGTTATACTGCACGCGCAAGTCGATTTAGAAAACCTTTCATTGATGCACAAGCATTTCAGGCTACACTTTGAACTGTTTCCCATCAAACTCCCAGCACATCATTTTCCAAGTGATTTCGTTCCCTCGGTTGTTAATTGAAGTCTATATCCACCGTAGGCCTACACCACCTGCCTATAAATATACAAAAATGTTGCAACAATTAGTTCTATAGCGCGGACCAAAGTATGTTTATTTGGGTTCGCTAGTTGATTAGTCTGGATAAGTTTACGTTCGTTTTCCACGAAATGTGGCAGATTTATGTACTAAATCGAAACAATATACCGTATAATTGGAGATTTGCTCTCTTAATAAGATGCTCGCCATATATCATAAGAAACAACAGTGCGGTAAAGTTCGTTTTTGCGGTCAGTCGATTATAGCGCCCTAGTGGACTAAATTCCCACAATGCACTGTCAATTTGGAAGCATCCGTGCTTGTAACATACAGATATATATATTATATATTATATATATATATATATATATATATATATATATATATATATATATATATATATATATATATATATATATATATATATGAAGCCAAATATTCCCCAATTTATATATATATATATATATATATATATATATATATAAATTGGGGAATATTTGGCTTCACGATTTGAAAGTCGATCACAATATATCATGACCCAGAACTGAAGTCCACCCGTCAGATCATTCCGTTAATATGATTTCCTTCGACGTCAAAAGGCGACGTGTTTGTAGCAATCTCATTTTCTTGGATAACACTTAATTATTTTTCCCCTATTTCTATTCGCCCTTTGTGTTTCATATTTGTTGTGCTATAAAACTGTTCATTATCATTGTTAGAGTGTGTTTGATAGACAGGATTGGGTGTGATTTAAAATGGCACACAATTGGCATATTTTTACAATTGGACGTTTCCTGCGTACACATGTTTTTGCGTCCTTATGCGTAATTAAAATATCATGACCTCAACGTATTAATCGGTTTCTGTTTTGGGGATAGGCAGCAACAATAGGCCTATGAAGAAGTCTTAAGTGGTTTGAAATATAGCCTACAGTCAATGACGAAAAAAGAAACATAATATGTTATTGCTCCAAGTAGGCTGCCCATAAATTAACCAAATGCGTTGTTCTCACAGTCTCTTAAAATAAATAATTGAGTGGACTTATTTAATTTATAATATATTGGCTAACTGTAGCCTATACTCTTGTACCTCTTTTTTGAAAGGACTGGGTGTTCAAAAATAAACCAGACCATTTACTATTAATTTAACCCAGAAGTTAGTTGTTCAACGCTTAATGCGCTCTAATGCGTTTTTCTAATGTATTTTTCAGGCCCAGATACAATGAATTTCAAATGGATGAAAACTGATTTAACTGTGGGCGCCCTTGTCAAATGTCGCTAGAACGGTGCAAACGATGTGCCTATTTGTGGCGCTGAAAGACACTGTTACTTGCTGTCAATTTTCTTGAAATGTGTCTTCACTGCATAAGGTCATAATGTGGTGATATGTTTTTGAATATGCCTGGATCACTTGAAATTAAACCTAAGACATTAGCGATAGAGATACAACTTGTAACTTACTACTTTCTGTATTATATAACTTTTATGGCCTATTATAAATCGCAAATACGTAGGCCTACAAGTAACACCGCAGTTTCCTTCCAGAGATTAAATTATGAAGAAAAAATAAATTGAACGCTTGCATGCCGTGAGATAGAAGCCTAGAGCCTTGAGTGTGATATCGAGATCTGAATGAATGTCCTAAATGAAAAGAAATGTCATTCAAGATTTTTTTTTTGTAAATCTCGAGTTCATCACCTGCTTCACCTTTTTTTTTAAAGAAACTGCATTTTCTAACAATTCCCTGAAATCAATTAATGCAAAAATGTTGAATGCAAATAAAATGAATGTTTTATATAAACATGTGACATTTATATGTGTCTATGTCTGGACATTTCTCATCAGTTCGAGTGACTTGGAGTTCACTAAATTAAAACGTGTCTTTAGTGTTGATGGATACGTTATTGTGACATTATTCCATTCTTTCAGTCAAAAAGTTCATGATGAGATCGAAAATGTAATATTTCTACAAACGTAGAGTTGCTCTGCTAACTGAGCCAATGCTCATAATTGTTACAACAAATATTATATTTTTAAAATGACAAAATTACTGCTAGGGAATTTCACAAGGATAAAACATTGTGACATGTTTGGGGGAGATTAAATTGGGATTAAAGAACAGTATTTTTAAACAGGTTATTTGCATATTTCGATAGATATGCCAAGGTTGGTCTATATAAACTATGGTTCTTAATAATTATTTGTGGTTGGAACGGTTAGGCTATAAGGTTAAGATAATCGTGTTTTAGTCTATGTACTACTATACTATAAATATATATATATATATATATATATATATAGCCACAGAACCGCATTTCTGTGCGATGTATAATTCAAAGCAAACCATTAATGAGATAGATCTCTCGAATAAATTGTCTTTTTTATTTTGTTTTTCTTTGTTTTACATTGATATTTCGTCCCGTTTGCTTCTGAAGACATTTTTTTATTTATTATCAGTAGCCTAATGGTGATGTTTTATTGTCAATGGCATGTAAACACTTATCTTGACAGAATGAATAACATATTTGATTTACTCTAAATTGATTGATTGTGCACACTTAAAGATATTAGTACCACTAGTAGCCTACTACAACCTTAGTTGAAATACGACCACAATACTGAAAGCCAGTTTGAGCAAAATAAGTTCATATAAAAACACAAATAACACATTGCGCGATAATTGTGAAAGACTTATGAAATTAACTTATGAAACATTATTTAAATAAAGGGCCACGTCTAAGAACAGACAAATATTATTCCATTTCCAGGTTCCAATCCGGTAAAATGTGGTGTATTTCATTTATTTTGGTTTCCAAAAATCACAATCTTCTGATTCACTTATTGACATTCTTTAAATCATTGGCCAATATCACTGGATATTTTGGTGTACTACCATAGAGGAAAGTTGATTTCGTTCTTGGGACTGTTTAGTTATCAAAGAAAACCAAGAATTAGAAAAGGTGTAGCCGACTGGTGTGGATCTGTCTGAGTCTGATCTATATGTTAATTCAAATTTCTTGATTTAACGCATCAACAATTATTCAACATCGTGCCCAAAATTCTAAATCACAGTTTCTGAGTATACTTCTTGTGTCATATAGCAAAGGGAAAATGTGATTTAAATTAAATAAGGGCATGTGATAGCCAATCAAAAAGTATAAATATGCATTGTATGCTATCGCAAGTAGTTGTAAGGATGAATGACTTATTCCTAATTACATAACATTTAGACACTTATCCATACAAATTATAATAATTCCGTCCGACCGATTTGACCTTAAATTGTCTTATTCTTCGTTTAAGCTTTTAGTCCACTTTGCTTTTTTTACTCAATTTCGACCATGAGATTGATGACAAATATTAAAGACCATTTAAACATTTTATTCACCGTATGTGAATGCCCTACGAAACAAAGCCTCAACAAATAGGTTAGCCTAACCCGGATTTTAAACTTGAGAGATGAGCAAACACAAATGCCAGCACCCCTTACTCTGAATGTATGTATAGCCTAAAACCATGCAGATGCATAAAGAGATTAAGATACGGTTTTTGAGGGAGCTGTGTGATGTGTAAAGAGAAAGTGAACTGAATGTACGTCATAGAATGTGTGCATGAGTGCACTTTTTATTTGCTTTCACCACTTTCTAAAGCCCATATAAAATATATTTACCCAGTTGGTTATTTCATTCAGTTTCATGATATCTCAAGTAGGTCTTCCACCTATTTTCCTGTTAGAGCTCCAACTTTGTATGATTGTATAATGAAGCATTGGCTTATAGCCTATGCTATAACGAATTTTGTTTACTCCCTAGTTCAACTTTGACCTCTTGACCTCTCACTCGCCTGGAGACAATGCTGACCCGGTCACTGGCTGTCGGGGAGTCAAGAGTCTGCATTCATTTGCACTAAGTTTCCAGAAATTCAGGAGGCCTTTTAATCAATTATCTAGCGAATGGCTCTGAGGTAACATTTGTTTTCATTACAGGCCAGGTCCAATACTTTCCAAAGATTCGAAATGCCACATCTTGCTTCAAGAAGGCTTGAGCTATATTCTAGTCTCTGTTACTGCAACACCAAAATATATATGGTTTTTCGTTTATTTGCTTTGTTACTATAAACATAAAAATCTTTAAATGAGATAATAATAATAATAATAAAAATAATAATAATAATAATAATAATAATAATAATAGCAATAGCTGTTCTCATTATTATTATTGTTGTTATTATAATTATCATTATTACTATTATCGTTTATGTAGCTGTTAGTTTCAAGACGGTGACTACAAAATAACATTAACCAACAGAGGAAGAAGAAGCCGCACTATTGCGCATTAACTTCAGTTGTGTATGTTGATTCACCATTTAAAATAATATTTAGTCTGGGACTAATCTGTGTCTGCAAAATTGGCCCTATTCACCTGCGATAGGATTATATATTATATGTCCGCTATAATAGACCAAATGAACGGAAACACCACAAAAACTGTCCAGCGTGTGAAAGTCCCAAAACCGCTAGCATGAATGATATGATGAATGCAGCTTTCCAACTGGATATTACTTGTCTATGTGTCTTAAGCGTACCATAGTGTAGCATTTTATTTTTATTTTGTTAATAGTAGCCTTTTCTCATTTACAGACAGGCCCTGCTTTAAAAATGAGGATTGGTTATGTGGCCTATACAGTGTCAACCAACTTTGCAACGGATGTCATAAATCTGCCCATAGTCTGCTGTTTTGGTTTTGTCTTTCTTAGCCTATAGTTTTGATTCGTACTGGTAACCACGTAAGGTATGTCTACAAATATCAATTACTTTCAAATAAATTGTCTCTATATGACATTTGTTAAAGGACAAATCACTATGAAGAACGCTAGCCTATTTACAGACGTTTTCGCTCGGGTCCGAGCCAATCGATGTTGGAGTCCCATTTGACGGATCGTGACAGTCTTGCTAGGCTACATTAAGATCATCGATTTGATGTTGCGCATTATATTAATCGTGTATGAAAGACACTTCATTAAATAAACGGGGGAAATCACTTATTTTAGATTAAATGTTTTGAAACTCCTTACGTGCTCATATACTTTAAGGGACAATTCCTGAAATATATTAAATGCAAAATCTAGTCAGTTGGCTTGGGTAGATGCGTAATTATGACCTTTCTGACATTCCTATTCTATTTTTAAAAAGATACGTAATAGCCTATATAAGTATTTCGGGTTTTACAGTCTAATTCCAGCCAATATGAAAAGACAGCTCACATTTAAGGTTATCGTAATTTCGGTGGGAATTAGCATAGATCCAGGTAGGTGTGTAGTTTTGTCTGCGCATTAACAAACATGACGGATATTTGCCAGTTTAATCCCACACTTGCACAGAATTGCCCTTTGTGCTGTTCTCTTTAAATGAGGGATTAAACGACCTTTTTATGCGGGAGCCTGTCATTGTGATGGCAGAACTGGTGTCTTAACAATCGAAGGCGAGCTGAGCAAGCATTTCCTAACCTAAGCATGGCATTGATTGTCCCCAAATCATGGGCCTTTTCGTGCGGACGTTTGCTAGAAATCTTCTGAGCAGATGTTGTGATAGACACGGTGACATGGGTTGCAGGTTAAAAACTCCATGCTCGAACATCATACCGAAGCGCAAGGCCTTCATCCTGCTCCTTATCAACAACGTTACATAGTCAATGTAGACTATAATTCGGTGTCTACAAATAAAACAGGAAGTTACATCCATAGTGATAATATAAACATTTAGTATATTAATTTGCATTTATTTAGGCTATGTCAGTATATTTAATCGTACTGTTAGGCTGTGCTAACAGATATGGGGAGCACATTATTTTGCATGGCAATTGTGTAACGCGCAGAAAGTAGGCTATTATGTTTCGGGCTGCCTCATATTGAGTTAATTTCCTTGAACGCGAAAAACGACAAGGCGCGTTGTATTTGCAGCATTTTCAAATAAACTGGTTCAGAATAATTTGATTTTAATCTATAATAAAAAATATTAAACCTGTATCAGTCACGAGATACATAAGTGGCGTTTTCCTTCCTGTATTGTTACAGAGAACAAATCAAGATGTATTTGGGCAGGAGCACAATGTAAAGATTACGTCATGCCTCTTCTGGCCACATATTCGTCATATTCGTTTGAAAATATTCATCAAATGAATTGTGCCATTTTGTTGCTGAAAGGGCAGATTACTGCAAGCTAATTAACTCACAAATGGAAAGCACTGTTCAAATCAAATATTGTTGGCATGAAAACTGAGATGGGCAGGTGCACTGCATGCAGGCTGGTTCTTACAACAAGTATTTTAAAAGACTTATTAAATTAAATAAAGCAGTGAATTCACCATCTCAATTCTTTCTTTGATTATTATTCATTGTGGTGATTTGGTTATCATGCTGGATAACCACAGCCTGTATTTTACAACATATTATTGAGTTCTTATTATCATGATAGCTGCGCAACTGTGCTGTGCAGACGACACTAGTTGACTGAAGAGCTTAGCAGTTTATAACAGTTTATGCTATTTTTTGGTGAAAACAGAATTGTGTCTTAAAAAGCATTTACTCTATTTCTAACAGCACAACATATGGTCATTTAATATATTCATGCACAAATGCACAATGCAAATGACATTACATTGCAAAAGCAGCATGGCGTTGCTTTTTTCACAGGAGCTATGGGTGCTGAGATGGTGTTATTCACATTTCTTGTCTAGGTGGTGCCAGCCCACTGAGGGATGACCAGTGGTCCCAATGCCCTTCTCTGTCAGTCAGCACTCCTCCATTTGTTTTACTTCAATGGCTGTTTTCAGCTGGCTTGGCACACAGTACTCCTGTAGGGAAACGTCTGCTGGTTAGCCTTGGATGCCGAGCTCTACTTGACGCTCTAACACCCTGCTACATTTGCTTACCCCCCTTTTTCTGGAGACATCATCAGCTGAGAGCAGCCTGTGTGCAGCATTGATCCCTTAACTGAAATGTACCTTTTGTGACAATTCAAATGCAGGTTTTGCCATTCAACGGCACACACAAAAATGTTCAAATGAGGCAGCATTGGTAGCTGTGAAAGCTTGTGGGAATTTTGATCAAGAATATTTAATATACAGTACATGTTGCATCTGCACTTCTCAGGCTTATTTCTATCATGAAACATACTGCTGTTTCATTCTTAACACAACCCATAATTGAAGCTCTGAACTGAAGTTACAAATATCAATTATGTGTGTGTGTGTGTGTGTGTGTGTGTGTGTGTGTGGGTGTGTGCAAACAGACTAACGATTTTAGTGTATTCAGAGAAGAGATTTAGTTAACCAGTATGTACACAGACATTGAGTGAGTCTTTTAACTGAGAACTACTACAGTGCCATAAATAGTATTAGTCCCATTCCTGATTTCCTGTATTATTGCACATTTGTCACATTAAAAGGTTTCAGATCTTTATAAAACAATTAATATTAGACAAAAAGAACACAAGAATATGACAAATCGGAAGTTTAGCCCACTCTTTATTGCAGAGCTGCTTTATTTCAGACATGAATTTGAGCATGAACTGCTCGTTTCAAGTCCACAGCATCTCTTGAATTCAGGTAAAGATTTTGACTAGTCCACTCCAAAGCCTTTTCTAAGACTCTGGGTCTCCACCAAGCTACAATGAGATCCATTATCTCTAAATGGGGAACACTTGGAACAGTGAGGAATCTTCCCAGGAGTGATTGGAGCCTGCCAACATTTCTACAAGGGTGCAACGACGACTAATAGAGGAAGTCACAAAATCTCACAAGGACGTCCCTAGAACTGCAGGCCTCTCTAACCTCAGCTAATGTCAGTGTCCATGACTCCACAATATACTCAGTGAGCGCTTTATTAGGTATTATACATATTTTTTAGACTTATTGGTATCCTGCTGCTGTAGCCTATCTGCATACCACTGTTGTAATGTGTGGTTATTTGTGTTACTGTCATCTTGTTTGATCAGTCTGGTCCTTCACCACTGATCTCTCATTAACAAGCCATTTTTTGCCTGCGGAACTGCTGCTCACTGGGTGTTTCTTGTTTTCACACCATTCTCTGCAAACTCTAGAGACTGTGGTGCATGGAAATCCCAGGAGATCAGCAGTTTCTGAGATAAAAGAACATCATACCAACAGTCAGTCAACTTGCAATTTTACAAAGAATCATGAATTCTGCTCTGGACCAGAACATTCTAAAGGAAAATGTCCAGTCATCTGTCTGTGTGCTGAAGCTGAAGTGTAACTGACTAACTGGGTTATGCATCAAGACAATTATCCAAAAGACAAAGGCTTGCTGAGAAAAAAAAAGTTTTGGAGTGGCCCTTACCTGAACCCAATAGAGATGCTGTGGCTGGACCTGAAATGAGCAGCTCATGTTCGAAAACCTACCAATATGTCTTAATTCTGCAAAGAAGAAAATCCCACCACAGGAATGTGAAAGACTGATATCGAACTATAGGAGGCGATTGGTTGCAATTATTGCTGCGGTGCAACAGATATTAAGTTAAAGAGGGCTATTACTTTTCCATAGGGGTGATTTTGGTGTTTGATACCTTTTGCCATTAAATAAATGGAATGTAGACCTTTTTTTTTCTTCATAATTTTCGTTTAGTTTGTCATTTTAGTGTTGCCAAAAATACCAGATGAACGCATACTAACGCCGTATGTTGTGATTGGAATCAACATCTTTCCGAACCAGTGCTCTGTGAGCAGAATGCACTGACCAAACACCGAGAAGACCTCGTGCACAGTCACGCACGTTTTGCCATTGCGTGATCGAGAGCGAGCGCGTTGAAAGCAACAAGCGATTCACACATTACTTCTATCAAGCAATCCGTTATCTGTCTAAACGGAGTGTTGGCAAGCTCGTTTGAGGAACGGCTTTCCTAGAAACATTACACAAATGAGTTTCTATTTCATTCGAATGACGTCACCTAAATCTGAGCCCGAAGCGGTTACTTTTTCTCACCGTTAAATCGATTCACAAGTGCAGTTAACTGGCTAGCTACTTTCCTTAGCTTAGGCTACGTAGTTAATTTGATTGCTTGCGAGCTGAATATAACTTAAATAGACTAAGCTTCATAGCCGAGTAATACGGTATGTTACTTCTAAAATGAGATATAATACCACGACGGGAAAGTGGGTGTCCACTAACATTATAAAGACGAGGATAAGCGACAACAAATCCAAAGTCTGTTATCTGCAGCTTATTATGTAAGTTAAGCGAAATCAACTTACCTTAAACAGTGGTTGGTTATGTTGTCCATTGAGTTGTTTTAAGGCTGTGTACTTGGTTTAAAATGGCACAATTCGCAGATGACGCAGAATATTGTTGCTACTCCTTTAAATGCAAAAGTTCGACTCTGGTGGGACTCGAACCCACAACCTTTGAATCACTTCTTTGAATCGTGCTTAACTAGAAGTCCAATGCGCTATCCATTGCGCCACAGAGCCAGTTACTGCAGCTGGGGCTGTTAGGGGGTCTTAGACTAATTTGACATATCATTCATTGTTTTCTCTTAACATCTTAATAAAGTTGTAGTTCAGACCAAACATCAGAATAGGGAAGAAATGTAATTTAAGTGAGATTGATCATGGAATGATTGTTGGTGCCAGGGTGGGTGGTTTGCATATCACATAAACTGCTGATCTCACACACAACAGTCTCTACAGTGTGTTTACAGGAAATGGTGCTAAAACAGTGGTATGCAGAAGAGCATCTCTACTTATGTAAATGTAAATCTCTGAATGCATAACATGTCAAACACTGAAGTGCATGGGCTACAGCAACAGAAGACCAATAAGTCCAAATAAAATGTAAGAAATACCTAAGAAAGTGAAATAAAATTATTATTATATAATATTAATATATACAATATAATAATATATAGAATAACTGTAGATACAGTATTTCTGTACCATATGCCTGCTTGCATTTTCTTTCTTACATGTTAATGTAGATATATGCACATATGCCAGGCCCAGAGCACTGATATACATACATTATATATGAATTGATAATTACACATTTACACATACTGTGCCAGGTCAGGATAATTTCATTTGAGATATAATTAGTTGTCAAAGACATCTTCAGTACCAAAGAAGTAATACTGATGTGAAAATACCTAGTTGAATTATTTGTAGTGTCAGCAATCTATAATCAAACCTGCTGGGGTTAAAAAGGGAGGGATAGTAACAAAGATAACAAAATAAGGGAGATAATGAATTATCTTGATCACATTATTAAACTGGCAAATTGACCAAGGTAGTTCAGAGCATGTAAGGTAGTCAATATTGTGTCATTTTCCAAAACTGAGGCACTATCCAGGAATACAGCAGAAGCCCTTGGGTGAGTCAGATGACCAAATATCCCGAGGGAGCAAGACAGTACTACATCTGCATGGAAAAAATCCACATTCCTAAGATATGGGTACAGTGGGTGGAACCAAGCCATTATGGAGGCCTGACAAGTGGTCCCCAGTGATGGCTGGGCCAGACAAGGTCATACAAATGACAGAGAAAGTCAATGTTGACCATCCCCAAGGAGTCCAAAACTGAGGCTTCAGGGTGTGGTTGAAACCTGGTCTTCAGCTCTTCATGAGCCCTGACACTGATGGACACACATCAGAAAAGATAGAGAAATTAAGTGAAATTAGCAATGTCCTTAGTATACAAACTGTTCATCTCATTGAGTAAAAATTAATATGATGAGTACTATGGCAGTATGACTATATGGCGCACAATGCACATATCCATAATCAGAGGAGAGTAGTATAGAACTTACAACATTGACAGGATCAGGTCCAATTCCTAATTGAAGTATTTAAGACAATCATGGACATGATGTCCTCCAAATTAAATTGCATAAATTACATGTCTACATAATAATTACTGCTATACCAACAGGGGGACACAATACAGTAATCATAGCAATTTCAGAGACTAGTTGTTTTTGTGTGCTGTTGGAAATATCTAGGGGGAAAAACACAATTTTGGTAGCTGACATTGACTTGTGATTTGTTTCAGTTTAAGGCTGTGAAATAGTTTTTAAATGGCACCATTTACAGATGACGATAAAGACAGTGCTGTCATGTTGTTGCTGCTTTAAAGCAGAGTAAAATGCCAACTCTGGGTAGGACTCAAACGCACAACCTTGAAATAACTCCTTAGCAAGTCCAATACACTATCCACATCACAAGCATATTACTTCCACATGCAAATAAACACATACCACCTCTAATCAGTATATTTTCTAATGTTCTACAACTTGAGAAATCACAGATGTTATTTTGTTTGTTTTCTCATTACATGGCAAAAAAATAAGATTTGGTGAAGCTTGTTTGGAGTTAGATCCAGAAAACACAGCCATTTTGTGTAGCATAGTATCAATATACTCTGGTCATACCCTACATAGTGGTAGCTAATGTTGGCTTATGACTTGTATAATTTTAAGGCTGTGAAACAGTTTTTCAATGGCACAATTTACAGATGACCATAAAGACAGCGCTTTCATGTTGATACTTCAGAGGTAAAACACCAACTCTGGTGGGACTCGAACCCACAACCTTTGAATCACTCCTCAGTGTGTTTGACTAGAAGTCCAATGCGCTATCCATTGCGCCACAGAGCCACCTGCCCAATAGCAGGCTGGTCTCCTCTGACCTCTCTCATAATATTTTATAAAGCAGTGCTGCCAAATTGGCTCAATAAAATATTACTTCCACATGCAAAACAGATAAACACATTGCACCTCTAATCAGTATATTTTCTAATGTTCTACAACTTAAGAAATCACAGATGTTATTTTGTTTGTTTTCTCATTACATGGCAAAAAAATAAGATTTGGTGAAGCTTGTTTGGAGTTAGATCCAGAAAACACAGCCATTTTGTGTAGCATAGTATCAATATACTCTGGTCATACCCTACATAGTGGTAGCTAATGTTGGCTTGTGACTTGTATAATTTTAAGGCTGTGAAATAGTTTTTCAATGGCACAATTTACAGATGACCATAAAGACAGCGCTTTCATGTTGATACTTCAGAGGTAAAACACCGACTCTGGTGGGACTCGAACCCACAACCTTTGAATCACTCCTCAGTGTGTTTGACTAGAAGTCCAATGCGCTATCCATTGCGCCACAGAGCCACCTGCCCAATAGCAGGCTGGTCTCCTCTGACCTCTCTCATAATATTTTATAAAGCAGTGCTGCCAAATTGGCTCAATAAAATATTACTTCCACATGCAAAACAGATAAACACATTGCACCTCTAATCAGTATATTTTCTAATGTTCTACAACTTAAGAAATCACAGATGTTATTTTGTTTGTTTTCTCATTACATGGCAAAAAAATAAGATTTGGTGAAGCTTGTTTGGAGTTAGATCCAGAAAACACAGCCATTTTGTGTAGCATAGTATCAATATACTCTGGTCATACCCTACATAGTGGTAGCTAATGTTGGCTTGTGACTTGTATAATTTTAAGGCTGTGAAATAGTTTTTCAATGGCACAATTTACAGATGACCATAAAGACAGCGCTTTCATGTTGATACTTCAGAGGTAAAACACCGACTCTGGTGGGACTCGAACCCACAACCTTTGAATCACTCCTCAGTGTGTTTGACTAGAAGTCCAATGCGCGATCCATTGCGCCACAGAGCCACCTGCCCAATAGCAGGCTGGTCTCCTCTGACCTCTCTCATAATATTTTATAAAGCAGTGCTGCCAAATTGGCTCAATAAAATATTACTTCCACATGCAAAACAGATAAACACATTGCACCTCTAATCAGTATATTTTCTAATGTTCTACAACTTAAGAAATCACAGATGTTATTTTGTTTGTTTTCTCATTACATGGCAAAAAAATAAGATTTGGTGAAGCTTGTTTGGAGTTAGATCCAGAAAACACAGCCATTTTGTGTAGCATAGTATCAATATACTCTGGTCATACCCTACATAGTGGTAGCTAATGTTGGCTTGTGACTTGTATAATTTTAAGGCTGTGAAATAGTTTTTCAATGGCACAATTTACAGATGACCATAAAGACAGCGCTTTCATGTTGATACTTCAGAGGTAAAACACCGACTCTGGTGGGACTCGAACCCACAACCTTTGAATCACTCCTCAGTGTGTTTGACTAGAAGTCCAATGCGCTATCCATTGCGCCACAGAGCCACCTGCCCAATAGCAGGCTGGTCTCCTCTGACCTCTCTCATAATATTTTATAAAGCAGTGCTGCCAAATTGGCTCAATAAAATATTACTTCCACATGCAAAACAGATAAACACATTGCACCTCTAATCAGTATATTTTCTAATATTCTACAACTTAAGAAATCACAGATGTTATTTTGTTTGTTTTCTCATTACATGGCAAAAAAATAAGATTTGGTGAAGCTTGTTTGGAGTTAGATCCAGAAAACACAGCCATTTTGTGTAGCATAGTATCAATATACTCTGGTCATACCCTACATAGTGGTAGCTAATGTTGGCTTGTGACTTGTATAATTTTAAGGCTGTGAAACAGTTTTTCAATGGCACAATTTACAGATGACCATAAAGACAGCGCTTTCATGTTGATACTTCAGAGGTAAAACACCGACTCTGGTGGGACTCGAACCCACAACCTTTGAATCACTCCTCAGTGTGTTTGACTAGAAGTCCAATGCGCTATCCATTGCGCCACAGAGCCACCTGCCCAATAGCAGGCTGGTCTCCTCTGACCTCTCTCATAATATTTTATAAAGCAGGGCCACCAAATAGGCTCATTAAAATATTACTTCCACATGCAAAACAGATAAACACATTGCACCTCTAATCAGTATATTTTCTAATGTTCTAGAACTAGAAAAACGATATGACGATAAAAAAAATCCTACAAATTATTTTGTTTGCTTTCTCGTTCTAGGGCTCTTTAGAGAAGTCATACACTGAATGCACTGAGAATTAGAGTTGGACAGTAAAGACTGTAGAGTCGATAGAATTGATTGAATTGTGAGTAAAAGGGGTATTCTCAGAGGCACTGTCACGATCTTTAAGAACGGACATCCAGATCATTCGCCCTCTGTCTGCCTTCCTTTCTCCTGTGCACACACACGGGCATGGGCACAAAGCCCTTGTATCTTTTCCCTCTGCTCCAGAGAACAGATGCTCACAAACGGCTTACGACCTCAGCGGATTTGTGTGTGTGTGTGTGTGTGTGTGTGTGTGTGTGTGTGTGTGTGTGTCTGCATATGCGTGTGTGCGAAGCAAACAGCTGCACTCAGCACTTCTGGGCGCTGAGGGGAATATCTTCCTGGAGAAAAAAGGCTGGATTGGGGGATCAAACTGTGCCAGAGAGGAGGAGGCGGCCGGAGGGGGGTGGGGGGGGGTGGGGGTGGGGGGTGCTCTTCAAAGGTGAGACTCTGACACGATACATTCTATACAGCAATTATTGCAGTTTGGTTTTTTTTTTTTTTTTTTTTACCCTTTCGAGATTACACAGTGGCCTTTTTTTAGCAAAACGGGCAGATTTTCCTGTTTCCCATGGTCAGCAGCGGTGGCAGTTAGATAAAGCAAGGTGACCGTTTCCAGGGTTACTGCTGCAGCCGACAACCCTAACCTTGCTCAGGGTGTTGCACTCTGTTTACAGCTGCTCGATGAAAGGCAGACAGGAAAAGCTGGTACAGCCAGTAAAAAAGTCAGAAAAAAATGGAATACAACTGTATAAACCAAACACACACACATGCACACTCACACACAAACACACACACGTGCACACTCACACACAAACACACACGTGCGGGCGCGCACACACACACGCATGCACGCACACACTTTACTAACTGGAGTATCCCTGTAGAAAATTCAGCAAAAAAAGTCCATGCATCACCAGTGTCCCAGTGGATTGTGCTTTCTGGGGTTACATCCATCTGTTTAACCCTACAGCTAGAATGGGCCCACAAACGTGTACGCGCATTATAAATACATTCTAAGCCCTCATCTCCCTAATCTTGTTCTAACAACCAACATGTAAATAAGCACTGAGAGGCTTCCCAACCTCCCCCTCCCCTCCCTGCCCCCCATCCACCCATCTTTTTTTCATCCTGGGAGAGATTGCCATAGTGACGGGTTCCCAGGCATATGTGGAGGGCGGAAGGAGGGCCGGGGAGAGGGAGGCACAGTTCAAGGATTTGCGTAGGCCTTTGTGTGGCCTTCGCTCCATCACCCCCTGCACTGAATAGAAGGCCAGTTCATGAACTATACCTCACAGACCCCATAACTGCCTCCACCTCTCTATCTTCATCTTTCTTCCACCATCCCTCTTCATTCCGCCCTGTGCTCGTTGAAGTACATCTCTGATATCTACCAGACCAAAATTTGCCCCTCAAACAGCCCAATAATGCTTTCAGACCAAAGCCTGTCTTTTCTCAAACTTTTAAGGACAGGGGCTGTTGCCCGGTCTGCTGGTCTGAACAGACCCCAACTCTGGTAGGACATAAATTGCCAGGCAACCAGACAGCACAAGTTGAGCAATTGCACAGAAGGGGGGAAAGTGGCATAGAGGGGTGTGGCATACAAGCCAGTGCTGACTGTAGCGGAATTAGATTTTCCTGTTCCTGTCTGAGTGGAAGGTACATAAGCCCCGGAGGTGCTGGACTCTGGGTACCTGTAGTTAAGTGGCAGCCCCCCCCCCCCCCCCGTATGCTGCCCTTCTCCCTCTCTCTCTCCTTCCATCACCCCATTCCTCCGTTGCTTCTTCCCTCTGGCTCCTCATCTCGTACCATGGTATGGCCTCCCACAGCTCACAAGTCAATTGATGCAAGGTCACTGGCAGGGCATCCCTGCTGACTGGCTGACCCAGGCAAGACCCCCCGCCCCCCCACCCCCCTGATCCCAGCTCCACCGAGCTTCCACAGCACCCCCACCCACCCTGCTCATCTCACCCCCACCCACCCTGCTCATCTTCAGTGCTGCGGCTGGGGCGCGCGTCACATGACCTGGGAGAGCCATCAGCGTAGAGATGATTGATGAGTCTTTTAGTACCTATTTAGAATGAAGCTGTCCACACCACTCTCTAATTACCTACTCCCCGACGGCAGCTGCCCAACATAATTGCTTTTTGTTTGTTGACCTAGTTGAGCCCCGAGAAAGATGGGTTAGTTTGGGGAGGACAGGGGGGGAGAGGGGGTGGGTAGAGGTTGTTGAGGAAAGTGTGCTTCTTCATCTCACTGCAGGGTCATTATCCCTCCAACCGTGTATGACCAACCATGTCAAAGTATTCCACACAGCTGCTCATATACTTCCTTTGTGCTTAACCTAACGCCGCCTCTACATCAGCTCCACCGGGAAGTTTCACGCTCAGGATACTGTGACACGACCATCAGGGCGGTCCATAAGGACTGCCCTAAAGGATCTGGTGGTCGTTGCTGTAAACCCCACTCCAGCCGAACAGCCAAAGCTACGAGGATGAAAGAGGGGGATCAATTCACTTTCCCTGCAACTCTGCCCCATGGCCATTAACCAAGTCAGCACACTCCATCCAGCTTTACTGTTCAACAGCATGACCAGCTCAATGATCAACAGTGAACTATTGAACATACCATTTATAACAGAGGTACATGAACAATGCTACATGAAGCAAACCTTAAACTAAACAGACTTAAGATTAACACACACTTGGTACCTCTACCTACAATTCAATGAGTCGCACTGTGTACAAATTTCAGGGCAAACAATTTCAAGCTCTGGCTCAAACATTAAAGGTAAAATAATCAGAATGTTAGGTTACATTTTTTAACTAATCCCCAAAGCACGTTGAATACTAAATACATGCAACTGGCTCATAATACAGAGATGCAGGCGAATGGGGAAGTGGTATCAGTTTAGGGTACCATACAGTGGCTGGTTCACACATAATTCAGGCCCAACGCCTTTACTACTGGCCCATAAATATGTTCCCTATTGCCTGATAATGTCAGCTTAATGTTTAGTCAATAAACTCCACTGTCAGGTTTCCCCCCTTTTCTTTTTATATATAAACAGCAGACCCAGATTGATGTGCTGGAGGAGTCTTTTTCATCACGCAGTTGACTGCGAGCGTATGGGCCCGGCAGACGCGCTTTCCGCTGGGGTGTGTGTTCGGGGGAGATAGCGGAGACAATGGAGAGCCGAGGACGCTTGCCGAAACGAGCGTGTGAGTAATCGCTGAAAGCGATTCCCGTTCGCACGCTGATACGTTTAAAAGCCACTCGGAAACTGCCCTCCGTGAACAGAAATCTCATTGGGACTTCATTGGGATGCGTGAGTCCTGTGGAATCGGCCACGCAACGTGCATTTTTGTGGAATATGCTGGGTAGGTTCCACTAAACATTCCCAGACAGTTCCCTTTCCTATGTAGGAGTATGGAGCTGGTCTGAACTGGTCAACCAGTTACCAGTGAGCTGTTTTTTTAGCAGGGAAAGCAGGTGATTTGAGCCTGAGTAGTAAGGGTGCTTTAGAGCTGTATAAAATAAAAACTTTGCCTTGTGTTTCCGTAAGCCCCCGTAGACTACTGACATTCCTATAATTCCTATAATTACGAGCAGTCCTTAGTTTAGACAAAATGCATGGTAAATAACATTCCAGTAAACGGTTCTGCTTTCAATACACTTAGTCAATCAAGTCTTATTTTCATTTTCCAGATCAAGAGAAGAGAACAGAACATGAGAGGACCAAGAACGTGAGTATTGATGTAGCCACTCATGCAAGCTCGTCTTCATGGTTACAATAGTGGAGGCGTGTCAATATTCATCCATTTGTGTTAGCCTGTGGAAGATACTTTTCCAGCTATAACTGGGCCTGTAGTCTTCTCATTGACTGAATGTGCTCTATGAGAAATAAAAGTAGAAATGATTTTCAAGGATCTTCAGTGACATGCTTTTTATGACAAGACCAGAGTATGAATAAATAATAAAATCATCACATTGTGAAATTGTTACCATTATGAAGCTGCAATAAAAAAGCTGGCTACAAAAGCTTTTTAAGAATCTCTATTAGATCATGTAAAAATACCAAAAATTTAGAACCATACATAATGAAACAAAGGCATTTCTTAAATGTCATTGACAATGCACTGTAGCAATGAGGTTTATTGATATTCAATATAAAATACACAGTCCAGTAGAGTAGCTCTTGTAATTATGTTGGCATAAATACCCACAACAAAAGTGTCAGTCCCCCATCTGCAAATAACAAAACAAACCATGGAAGAAAAGACAGGCTATCACTTTCATTGGCTTTTGTTCATGCACCATTTTGCAAGCGCTCAAAATGAACGGCGGTTTTTCCACTGCTGAAAGGATACAGCTTAAGGTTCCCTGGTATTATGATCAAATAAAATGAGTGAAGGAGTACAGAGCCTCATTATGGAATACAGAAAAGGTCTGGTACAACTAATATAGCTAAAAATCTTTACAAATATTCGGGCATGAGGCAAGAACCTGAACCCCACCCCGAATCCTAATCTGATGTTTTAACAGTACTAGGTTACTTCATCTGGCCAGACTGAATCACAATGTACTTGGTGCGGCAGCTCATGACCCAAGGCTTTCCTGAAGCCGGTGTTACCTCAACATCATGGCGTCCACAGTTTGTTGCCATCTTTAATGCAAATGTTTCTCAGCTTTCTGCGACACGCAGGAATGGTAATGAGGATGCACTGCACAACAGACTGCAAGGCATGAACATGAGAGAGTTTTGATATTTAGGGCAAATTAGGCTAGCGAGATATCTGTTTTCAGACCACTGCAGGCTAAACCATCTCAGATATTTAAGGAGGACAGAGGTGGGAGATAACACAGCAGGGAGCAAATCCAAGGAGGAGGAACGCAAAGAAGTGGAGCAGTCAGTGATCCAGGCGGTGCCTAGGCATAAGCTGGCAACATGCACTGGGACTGCAGTGAATGACCCTCATAGCATAATGAAGATAGAACCTTCCAGAAATAAGGAAAAACATTAACTAGAATATCAACCCACAAATAAACAAAATGGGTGTGCCCCCCAAAAAAGAGAGAAACGATTAATTGAAATACAGAATGCAGAGAAACAACAACGATAAATGCAATTTGTCTTCTTGTATCGGTCACATCTGTATTCAGGCGACATTTTCAGGGGGATGGCCTCTGGCTCTATCCTGAATTAATAGCAGTAGCCTACCCTTTTCCACAGTAGATTTAACCACACTGTAAACAGGCAGTGTAGCTTACGTCCATTTCTCCACTCCCAGCTGATCCCACTAATTTCCCAGCGTACACTGCTACGCTTCACGGCTTCAGTATGATTGATGGGCTGCGCAGCGAAAATGGGGGGAAAAAATCTTAAAAGAAAAATAATCGTGCAGCACAGGAAAATGGGACACGCATAAGAAAATATGCCTCATAATAAGAAAACACTTAAGCAAATGAATCCCTTTACATTTGCGTACCAAGATAAATCGATCGTTATAAGATTACTTATCTTTGAATAAGAATATTTAAAATGAATTTTCTTAAGTGCTTTTTGATAATTAAGAGGTATTTACAGACGCATCTTACTTGAGCACCAGATTTTCTCATTCAAGTTTTTGTTTGTTGTTACATAAGCTACATAATGCACACTAGCGTTGATTAGGGGAGGAAAATATGTATAATCATAATGTATATATTGATGATACAAGTTTATTGATGCACCACACTTACAGTCAAATGTAAGGAAATATGTGCGATGTCTTCTAAAAATGGTTAAAAAAAGAAGAGGCCATCTTAGCCAATGATGGTCTAAAAGGGAGGAAATGCATACCAAAGGTAGGTGGCAGAAAAAGTAATAGTGTGAGGGGCAGCTTTTGGGCCTGTCTCTCCCTGGTTCCCCAGCACCGGGCCGGTCCTGCAGGGTAATAAAGAGCGATGATGGCGGAGCTGTGCCATCCGGCTCTCCAGTCTCTGCCACAAAAGCCTCCGCCCGCGCCATTCATCACCCCCCACGCCCCCCTCCCTGCTCTAATTCTGCTTTAATAACCGCCGCCTCCATTCATCACGGTATTGATGGCTCTGACAGCCCCGGCGGAGAGCGCACTCCCTCCCTGCCCTTTACTTGCACACCGCCGGGGTCACCGGGAGGTCGGCCCCAGTCAATAACCGCGCCGCGCAGCTGCGGCCGTGCGGACGCGCGGGAGACGTGCGGGAGACGCGCGGGAGACGCGCGGGCGGAGTACGCCTGGTGCCACGCCCTGGCGGAGAGGCTACACTGTGCGTACGGCGGCACGCTCCAGGGACAGATGCGCTGTGCTGTGACAGTCCGTGTGGTGCCAGCCGGGTTGGCCTAGGGTTCAGGTGGCGGGTCAAGCCCTTGGATGGGCAGATGGACCGGAAAGGCGAGGAGACTCCCTGTGACCGAAGTGAGAGCGTAGGGTCGTCTACCCTTGACCTCAGGAGACAGAGTTTCCCAGTCAAATGACCTAAAACCTGGACTCGGAGTCATTGGGGCACATATTTAAAAGGATTTCAGAATTCAGAATTATGTCAAAATTAAGCTTTTCGGTGGTTAAAAAACAAGTTCCTTTGTTTTGTTTATTCCCAAACTGAAACAGAATCTGAGGCCATGAAACTAGATTAAGCTGAAAAAACACAAGCAACCAAGACACAGTCCCCAGGCTTTTAAAATGCAAATGTTGGGATTCCAATAATTAGATTTGAAGCCAAAAAGATAAGCAACACTGCTACACAATGAATAATTTTGAGTATATTCCATGTTTTTTAGCATTCTTTAGCATCTTTGAGCATTTCCAACCGTGGGCCAAATAATAATCTGACTACAATTAAACACCCCACCTCGAGCATTCAGGTGCCCACGCATAGCCCCACCCGTTTTCAGCCCCCACCCACCTGACCGATCACCAGCACTTACGACTCTAAACACAACCCCCATTATTAGATGAACACAGCCCAGTGTGATACGGGGTGAGTGCTTTTGGGGCCTGTCCGCTCTATGGCCATACGCTCTCTCTCAAGCCTCAGCAGGTCGGCTACATCTCTGGCTCAGCGACCACAGGCTCCCACCAACAAAGTGGAGGCACTGCCTCTCACCTTGATCAAACGCGGTCTGGCTGCCGCAGGCTTTTCTGAGGGGGCGAGGGAGCGGGGGGTGAGACGGAGGGGGGGCCAGGGAGCAACAGCCCGGGTCCCGTCAGCAAGGATCATTGAGCTAATTAATAACGCGGCACAGAGAGAAATGGGCGTCATTAAGGCTCTACGGCTGTGTTCGGTCTGTGCTGTCGGGTGGGGCGGGTGGATGTGCGTTTCGGGAGGGGGGCCACCACGTCCCGCTTCATTTCACACTTGCCAGACACGTTTTGCAGACAAAAACACGTTTAGACGATGGTTCTCTGCAGAATTCGGATCCTGGAGCAGAGGGGATCTCGTGGAATCCCCTAACAGCAGCTCAATTCAAACACCGCTGAAATTTACAGCTTCCACTCAACAGTAATTAGGACAAACCATTAAGTCTACACAGACTTGTGCACCCAAGCGCATGATTTCCTGTTTGCTTTGCTCACTAGGGATCAGACAAAAAAAAGGAATACTGTGAGAAAAAGAGTGGTTCTATCTGTATACAACAGCCCTGATTCAATTCCACTCACCCAAACTAACTGGCTGTTACAAGATTAGCTCCTCTTCATACCTGTGTGATGAGCGTTGTGGCACAAAATGGCTACCATGCAATTCAAATCATTAGCCAAAATAATTTTAGTAATAGAATTAGTAATCATACAATCATTGTAAAAGTAATGACAGCAGTAGTCGTATTACTCCACTCAAGAAAACAAATGACCAATGAAAAATAAGAACCATCCTTAATTTATTCTTGTAATAATAATAATAAAATAATAAAAACAGCAGTTTAAAAGTCTTCTTTCCAATGGCCTAGCTTATTTATTCCTGAACCATACCATGCCAGACTGGTACATTTTAAGATGTCACTTTACATCTATCAATATTACATATGTATATCCTGTTTATTTATCAGGAGATGGTTGTCAAGTTAGAAAATGGGATAGTGAAGTGTTGCATGCTATCTGATTTTTGGTAAATTATATGTAGTTTCCTATGGACTGAATTTTTTCTTGTGATGGATACATTATTTGAAGCTCATATGAGTTTCAATGATAGCAAATATTGAAAACTAGCTTCAAATTTTAGCTTTATACACTGCAATAATGGGAAAAACCCCAAATGATGCACATCATAAAGATCAGTAAATATACTAGCATAAAAGGTGGGTCAGCCAGGGTTTCTCAGGTCAAAGCTACATTAGCTCCTCCCATTGAACACCAGTCATTCTGAGCTGAATGGTCATTTGAAAGCTTCTTACAGCATATAAACTGCTGTATTTCAACCATACTGTCCATTTGACAACTGTGACTGCTAAATAGCTAGCAGTAGCTAGGCCAGTCTAGTAAATGGCTACACGGCTCAAGCCTTTTGGTTAAGTAATGTTAGCTCTAAATGCACTCACTTTGAAGACTGTGGCTATTCTAGACAACACAAGAAAATGGGGGAGATAGTGCCAAGCTCTCCCTAAGGATGACATCCAAAGCCTGAGGGTGCTAAGAAAACCACTAGGAGGAACTAATGTAGAGGCAAACTGAGGGAACACTGCCCAACTTACACCTTCCCCACCCCAGAGAACACAAGGTCAACTTTTGGCCTAGCTGTGGACTCCCAGTCACGGTCAGCTAGCATATATGGGATCCAATCTGAAATGTTAAGTACACCCTGGTGGTCTAGATTCAGCATGCACAGTAAAAATCCTTACTCTCACTGAGTACATTTTACTCTGATAGAGTACATTTGATCACTACAGGACCAATATTCTTTGTTTAGTTTAACTGAGTTTGTAATGAACCATTTTAATGTGTGCATTCATGGGCTGGAAAAGATAGGCAATCAGAAGCCCACAAGCAGCCAAATAGAGGTAGAACAACAGAAAAAGAGAGCAGTGTGAAGAAGTCTTTGATTTCCCCCTTCACTTTCATTGTTAGTATGAGCTTGCACAAGTCAAGATTACGATATGTAGTGTTAGTCTAAGGCAAAGGTTATGAATGTAAACCTTCAAATATGTACTAGTGTTGCCTTTGCTTTTTGTTTTTCATGGCCCTGCAGGGGTCCAAACGTCTATAATCCGACCAAGCCACCATCTCAACAATGCTATGCCCGTACCTGCGTGAGATCTCAGTGAGAAGCCACACAGGGCACGCCGGTGGAACCCGGGGCGAGGCCGCGGGGGGAAAAGGCAAGGCGGTCACGGCTTCAGGAGCTCCAGCACGCCCAGCTCCACCAGCTTGGCCTGGACGATGGGCTCCCAGCCCTTGTTGGCCTGAGGGTTCCTGGGGGAGGGGTGCAAGATGCCCTCCACACGCACCTCCAGCCCCGCGGCCGCCAGGGCCCGACGCGCCCTCTGCTCCACCAACTGGCCCACCCCAATGACGGTAGACACGCCCAGCGCCCGCACCACCTGGCACAGCCCCTGGTCACACGCAGCCAGCAGGGCGTTCCGCTCGGCCGCCGGGATGTCGGCCGGGGTCAGGTTCTTGCCGTTGTCGTTCATGAAGATGAGCGGGCAGAGGTTGTGCACAAAGCAGTGTTTGAAGAAGACGTCCGGCTCGCCACACTGCTTACGAAAGAAGCCCCAGAAGCGGGCGCCGCTAACTTCGCTCCGTGTGCACTTCAGGCCCACGATCTGCCGCTTCGGGTGCTCCTCGGGCGGATGGCCCACCTCCCCACTGATCTTCAGCCAATCACGAACAACATTCACCTCGCCGAAGGGGATCTGTGCCGCAAAACAATTAAGAGTGGTAATCAAGTAGGGAATGCAGAGTGACAGGGAGTAATTAAACAAGGGAATTTACAGAGAGGAATGCAGAGGGAGGATGGAGGATAACAGAGGAATATGGAAAAAGAATAATACACAGAAAGAGAACAGAATGAATGGAAGACATGGATTTTGTCCCTAAAAAGGGTTATGAGATGGTTTTAACAAATGCACATGCTCCATATGGCAGCATTATAAATATTTTGCTGCTCCACTCATTTTCAATTAAGAATTTAATGAAATATTAAATCCATTTTTGTGGCCTGTGTGTTCCTCACTTTACAGCACCATGGCAGGCAAAGAATTTAATCAGAACAGGGGTTTGCCCTTTGGAGCAGTGCTTGGTCTAATTCAAAGCCTAACACTCAAGAGTAAAAAATGGGAGTATCCCATGGCTTCCGGATATTTAATCCTGTTTAAACACTATTCTAGAGAGCAGACTGGCCTGCAATTGAATCCGGAATGCCTAAGTGCCAACTGTGGTCAGATGTGAACTGAACTTTATTGTCCACAGAAGTGGACGTGGCACAATAGCTGCTTGCGTTGCCCGGAGAGGGAGCTGGCGGGAGTGACAGCGCCAGTGTCTCATTACACATTGCTGGGCCCCTGCTGGTCAATCGGGCACTGGCAGTCTGAGCTACACATGAAGTGCATTCCTGGAGCCTGACCTGTAAACTGCCATGGGAGGCTGACCTCTGCTACTTCAGAGGAGACCGTGTGTCTGTCTCCCCAATTGATAGCAGAGGTTGCAGCAACAAGCGCTGATAAATACAGTTAGGCACACCAAATTGAGAGGAAAAGGGGGAAAATGGCATCCATTTATCCAGTTAATGTCTTCACAGAAAAAGAAACCCTGTCAAACAACAAAATCTTTGAAAATCACATCAGATTCATTGTCTCTGCACTGGCAACCAATAAAATACCAGGCTGATTGTTCTTAACCTACAAGTCTTTAAAAGAACTTGTACCTGGTAATTAATGACTAGTCCCAGTCCCACAGTTTGTGAAGAGTTTGTTTCGTACACAAGGGGCTGGCAATTTGATTGTTCTGGAATGCTGGAATTACATTTTTACAATTAAATTTTAGTCATATGGCAGACGCTTTTAATCCAAAGCGATTTACACGTGCATAGGTTCTTCCACAAGTTAAAGCAACACATCCATAACTAGTAAAATACACATGAAGTGGAATAGCCTGTGGAATACACATATGGAATAGCCTTCAGAATCTGAGCCTTGCACACAATGTCAGTCCATTGTATAGTCAAAATGTATGTTGGCAGTGGTAGTGTGACCTGCAAAGTATTGTGATGCTAATGAGGACAATATATTGCATTTATATACCAGTTATACCAAGATTTCAAAGCATTGCAGTGAAGGAGGTGAAGGGATGACTCTTGATAACTGCCTCAGCCTGGCTCCACATGTATCCTCCACTGCCAGAACCTGCAGGTTCTTCCTCTACAATATACACTGTATCCGTCATCTCCTGACAGAGAAAGCCACCCAGCTCCTAGTCCAGGCACTCGTCATTTCCCGCCTGGATTACTGCAACTCCCTCCTAGCCGGTCTCCCAGCTTGTGCTATCAAGCCCCTCCAGCTGGTACAGAATGCTGCAGCCCACCTAAACCTGTCAGCCCAGGTCGGCTCATGTCACCCCACTCCTCATTGGCCTCCACTGGCTTCCGGTTGCCGCACGCACCCGATTCAAGGCCCTAGTGTTGGCATTTCAGGCTGCTAAGGGGACTGCCCCACCTTACATACAATCCTTGATCACTCCCTACTCCCCAGCTAGACCACTCCTGTCTGCCAGCTCTGGTGGCCTTATGGTTCCCTCACTACGAGCACCTGGCGGTCAAGCGGCACATTCACACCTGTTTTCCGTTCTGGTTCCTCAGTGGTGGAATGACTTGCCTACCACTGTCAGGACAGCAGAATCCCCCCTCCCTTCCGATAACCCTCTTGTCTAAGCCCCCCCCCCCCCCCCAAAAAAAGAAAGTACACTTACGATGACTGTATTTTTAGTTTAGAACAGCACTTCATGCATTTTACTAGATATGGATGTGATGCTTTAACTTGTGGAAGAACCTATGTACCTGTAAATCGCTTTGGATTGTAAATGCAGTGTAAATGAAACCTCAACTACCAATGTGCAGCACCCTGTATTACGATGGGCAGCTTTTCACTGTTACATCTAAGTGGATAGGCTACAGCAGCAGAAGATTTAAAAAATAGTCCAAAAAGTACGTAAGAAATACCTAATAAAGAGCTCACTGAGTGTATATCAATGTGTACACAACAATCTGGCATAAACTATTTATTCCCAATTGTCTGATTATTGGTGTACATGTAAACTTAGGCAATGAGTCATTTGTAGTAGGTAGTCATTTAGCAGTAACGTAGAGATTGAGTGGAGGGACATTTTGAAGCCAATTTAAAGTGGGAGAGGATGAGCTGCTCGGATTGAGCGGACCATATTTGTACGTTGGCCAGGTCAAAGCGCATTTAATCATTAGCAGCCATTGCTAGTGGGTAAATGTCTTTGAGATATTTCACCTCATGTTTCAAGGGGGCCCCCATCACCCCGCAGCTGAAAAAAACACCCTGGACCCCTCCATCATACAGAACTACCCGGTATTTCTTCATTTATTATCCAAAACATGAGCTTCTAGTTTCAAACCAACTCTCTTTTCTTTTCCCTTAACAACCTGCTAGACTCCCACTAGAATGACATCAGAGCTGGCCCCTTGACAGAGACTGCACTCCTGTCCCTCAGCGAGTCACTTCATGGCGCACAAACAGCCTCCTTCTCCTCTGTCCTGATTCTTTTGGTCTCTCAGCTGCCTTTCACACTGTGGATGACTCCTATCCTCCTTGTCAGCAAAGAGGATCTGCGGCACAGCCCTAAACTGGATTGAGTCCTACCTCTCGCCGGTCGCTCCTTCCAGGTTGCCTGGGCTGGTACAGTATTGGTGCCTTGTCCCCTTGCCACAAGTGTTCCTCAGGGCTCAGTCACCGGACCTTCTTTTCTCCCTTTACACTAAATTCCTTGGCTCTGTTGTGGTTTGTCTTATGACTGCTATGCAGATGACACCCAACTATTTTTCCCCTTCCCACCGACTGACACACAGGTCTCAGCTCACATCTCTGCTTACCTGAGGGACACACAGAGCTGCATGAACAACCACCATCTAAAGCTCATTCCAGGTAAGACGGAACTAACCTTCCTGCTCTAACCTCTCCCCTTGAATTCCCTATTTCCCTAGGGGACACCCCGGTGAGACCAACACCCAGACTGTCAACAGACTGTCCCTCTCTGAGAACATTGCGATCAGTGAAACTCATCCAGAATGCAGCAGCTCATCTGGTCTTCAACCTCCCCAGCTACTCCCATGTCACCACCCTGCTGACTTTCCTCCACTGGATACCCGTTATGGCTCACATCAAATTCAAAACATTGGTGCTAGCTCCCCAGGCAGTTAAGAGGTGAGCCCCCAGCTTACCTCCAGACGATCATCAGACACTTCGGCCAGACCTCTCCATTCTGCCACTATAGGACGCGACCCCCTCTCTACACTTGCACTTCCCTGTCACAACAGCTGTCTTTTCTGGCCCCACGGTGGTGGAATAACCTCCCCATGGAGGTAAGAACAGCAGAGACTCTGACCACCTTTTGTTCCATCTTGCTTCACATGCACAGGTTATCCCAAGCTGCATCCGAGTCTGTGTACTGCCCACCTCTTGTTCCGCTCCTTCTCTCCCTTACCACTTTTATATTTTCTCTAACACTCAATTGGAGTATAACACCGGCACCAAGTCTCTGTCTACTTGAAGGCTCCCATTCTCTATATTCCCCATTGATAGTTTGGTTTCCTGCAGTAGATGGATATTTTCATTTATCTCATCTAATTTAATTTCCCCATTTCTGTTCTCCTCAGTCATTTTCCTGGTGTGTCTGTCAACTGCCCTTTACTGGGTTCACAATAATTACACAGCTTTCTGGTTCATTGCACTTCCTCCAAAAACATGCTTTTTGGGGCTTGACAACCAAATAAATATGCTGTGGCAAATATCGCTATATCTATACTACATGCAAACTTTGAGCACTGCCACCGGCACGACACCTCTATCTTTGATCTGCAAGGACGCAAAAACTTCAACGTGATTCATATGCTCACGATAAGATCGCTCAGTAGGACGGTGCTCAGAGATTGTGACTGTACAAATGTGGAGCTTAAGACTTAGCAGTGTAGATCTACCTTTGACACGATTTTAGAATTTTTGCATTTCCTGTACCAGATTGGCCAAATATTTCCAGGCTTCAGAGCTATTGTGTGAAGGGAGCAAAAGATGAAGAAAATGCCATAAACTTCCTATGAAAAGAAAAAAAACAAAGGCCCCCAGCAAGGACAAAGGCATCAACTCATTCCTGGATGACAGCAGATTGCAGGTCTAGCCTTGATATAATAATTTAATATTTTTTGTCAACTCCTGCATTATTAATTGCTTCCCTAATTGCTGCTGGTCTTGATCGGCATGCAGAGCAAGGAACATTGACATAAGTCCCCCCCCACCCCCCCCATCGATGCCTCCATCGGGCCCCCCTTCCCCACCTCCCATATGCACAGTATTACCTCACCTGTGCTCTTCGACAGGCCTGCCAGTCAGGGCCGAGACGGATGTGCCGCAAGGGACCAATCGCGGCCCTCTTATTGACCCGTTTGTTTTGCTGATCTAACGACCTTTGAACTCCCTGAGTGGGATTGGGAAAGTGCCAGTGTGTGTGCGCGACATGATGAGTATGTGAGCATGTGCATGCATGCATGTGTGTTTGCGTATGGCAATGGGTGTTTGCACGCATGTGTGCATACTTCTAATATGAACAGGCTTGCCTATGAGCTTCTCTGTTTGGTTAAATGTGCAGGTGTGTGTGTGTGTGTGTGTGTGTGTGTGTGTGTGTGTGCAGGTACATACTTTATTTGTGTCCATAAGGGGAATGGCATGACAGAAGATGAGACGACAGTGAAGCACATGAAGGGCAAGCGCACGGCCGTGGCCCCCTCACCCCGGTCTGCGCCATGCCGAAGGGCCCGGGGTTCATGCCCAGGAAGAGCACACTCTGCCCGTCACGGCAGTAGGTGTTGACGAAGCGGCTGTGCAGGTCCCAGGCATACTCCAGGGGGTTGTAGATGTAGCGCACCTGCCCTTCGAAGGAGAGCTGCCGCAGAAGCGCGTTCAGCGACTGCTCCGCCTGCAGGAACTGCGCAGCTGCGCCCAAACCGTTCCGCTGGACGGCGTCCCCCACTGCACCCTGCGCCGCCGGCCTGCAGATTCACAACAGCAACAACACACCACTGCTGGGCTTGCTTGTTGTCAACCAGTGGGACTTTTTATTCCCATAACATTCCAAGAATGGTTGGGCAACTATCCCTAATGTGTAGGCCATTTGTCCAGATGAATGGCATCAGCATTTCTTAAACTATGGGTTGGCACTCAAAATTCGGGTCCTGATATTAAAACGTTTAAGGAAGAGTGATTGTGGTAATACAATTCGATGTCTGAGAAAAAAACAAAACACATTTAACCCCTTAAGTCTATCACTTTGCATTTAACTGTATACCAATGTGTGTTCTGTCTGTTAAAATGAAGTAGAATTTTTATTCTTTATGGATTAGTTAATAAGCAAATCAATTTGTCTGCCCTACCAAATACTTTTTCGAAGATTAGGCCATGTTCCCTCATAAAAGCAGGAGGATGAGCAGCATGGCATTTAAATTGGCCCATCGATTATAATTACCTTCATTTAAAAACTGTAATGGCTAATTCAACTAATAACAACCATTATTACCAATGAAATTTTTCCACTTTCTATAACCATGTTTTCTGCTATCTTTCAGCTCGAACCTATCATGAATTGCTGCATTTTACCAAATTTACAGAATTCAATGACTGCCTCCCACTAATCACCTTACCTTGATCTAATCGTAATTTATATATTCAATATAATTCTATTTTAGTTTCAATTGATGAGATGGAAATGGAACGACATCTTGAAAAACTTTCAAAAGGATGCTGGTCAGATAATGGAGGGATTGGGCTTGTTTGGCTGGGTGAAGTTGCTGGGGAAAGCATTGCAGAAGGACATTCTGCATTGCCCTGAGGCATACGCCCTTAGTCACCCACCTCAACTCAACTCAAGTCAAGGGAAATGTTCATAGGTACATTTGAGCTGTGTATCATTTGAATGAGTAATCTCTGAGCATTCACTGTGACTAAAATGAAGGGAAGAGAACCCTTTTGAAATCGACTTCATGAACCTGCATTGAAATTGTTCGGGAAAATGGTTAGGATAGGGACTTTATGCCCTGCCCCTCTCAGGTTTTCAGACAGGTTTTATTTAATTACTTAAAATTTCACCTTGCAAAGAACAACCTAAAGTCTCTTTCTCTTGCCTATCAACCAGGAAAAAGATAATTAGGGGTTAGTGGTATTTTTGTAAAGGAAATATACAAAAATCGGTATTCTGCTTGTAGTATAGGCCATACCCCGAGTTTGACAAAATTACTGATGCACAGTGCTTTCATATTAATTGCACCAAAAGTCCCCCAGTTATTTTTCCAGCGTCAGGCAACGGCACATATCGAGTTTGAATGGAATAACCACAACTTGATTGAACACTGAGCCATTCGTAATAATTAATGCTGAATAAATAATCATTGGAGCGGCTTGACAAGAATTTCCCTTGTTTGATATATCACATAACTCAAAAGAAAAATACAGCGTTGGGAGAATACCGAGTCAATTTTATTCACTTTGACAAAATCATGCATATGTTTTGCGTCTCAAACCCTCGCAGACCAATCAAATCTTACGTATTGTTGAATATTAAAAATATGTCGTGGTCATTCGCTACGTGCAAGTAGACGTGAATGCCGTATAGCATGGCACGCAGACAGAAGTTTAGCCAGACCCATGGGACAGTTCATCTTGATGCTAGCCTACTTAAGATTACTTTGGTAGATCCAGTTGACGTTAATTATACCGGCAAGTTACTTTAAATTGACTTACTAATACATTTAACTGCTTTTCAATCAATGAATAGTGGGGCTACATTCGGGGTTCGACAGTTAATGTTAGCTAGCCATTAGCTGGGACTGAGCAAAGGTGAATTGGCAAACACGCAAGCAGCTACCTCTTTCATGTTAAAACATGTGAAGACATATAAACTCGCAGTTTAGATCTACCGCACCAGATCGTAAAAGTGCCAATTCAGAAATAGCTAAATCGTGTTTTCCTCCGCTTACCGTGCGACTTCATTTCTGTTTGACATCTTGGACAAAATGGCAACAAAATGGTGACGGGCATTCTGGGATTTGTCGTTCTGTCATAACACTACAAATACCATGATCCTTTCTAAGGATGTCCTGGCAAAACGACCAGCAAACCGAATCTGTTTTGTGTAGACAGCGCTACCTATCGGTCCTATGTATGTACAACAAGACTAACGAAACGTTTCTTGTTTTGTGTATTACCTCACATGAAAAATTTAGTGCAGCGAATTTGATGTCACTCCCACATAAGCATTTAATTAATGATTTTAATAAAACGTTTATTAATTACATTTGTGTACACACGTAGGCTTTTATATACATTTTTTTATTTTTTTATTTGTAACCGACCGCAGATCATATAATAAAATATAATAAAAATCGTTCTATAATGCCACCAGTGTGTCCTGTGAGGACAGATAGTAACACGATTTAACAGTAGTACCTGTGGACCGCATGGAGCGAGTGAACATAGTCAGTTATTCTGATAGCAGCAATATTTAATTACTTTCTTTTATGAACTCAGTTCAAAGCCACACATTCATGTTTTACAACTCTGAAGAATATCAAACAGCTTCTGCCTGTAGGATCTTGATAAGCTCATTCATCTTAGTTGGTTAGAGGAGAGGCGGTGACTTGGGTGGGGTGGGGGTGGAGTTGAGTTGGGGGGGGGGGGGGGGGCACTATCTTCTGCAGTAATTAATAGAGAGTCCCTTTGTAGCAGCTCCACCTAGTTAAACTCCTGGCCCCCAGGCAGGATGAACATGTCTGTTCAGTTATACAACACCTGGAGAGGCTCTCTCTCTCTCTCTCTCTCTCTCTCTCTCTCTCTCTCTCTCTCTCTCTCTCTTTCTCTCTCTCTCTCTCTCTCTCTCTCTCTCTCTCAATTCATTTGACCTTAGACAAACAAAAGACTGAAATACTATCTGCTGGACAACCTTTGCATTGTTTCCCCCAGTGTACCTTTGATCCGTCACAGCCAACCAATGGTACCAAAATGATGAATGAGACATGGATATTTCCCTTTCAAGTTATCAGTGGATGAGGAGGGCCATTAAAATGCTCATAGTTTGCACAGACAGATACTTTACACTGACACAATGTTGCCACTACAACCTACCCTCTGAGACCCGAGGTTAAAGGTTGCTGCAATTTGTTTGTTTTAACATTCAGTGAATGATTCCGCTCGATTTATCTCTGGTCTGACAGCAAAAGCATACCTTCTGTTCCAGGTTCACAACCTACTATCTCTGAAGCACACACGCAAATGCATTGGGAAGCTTTGTATTATTAATATGCTGACTGGCAGACTTTGAAGTCACTTAATGTATATGTACTTTTTAATTTGTTCCCCATGTCTGTAAATGTCAAAAGTGATTTATTAATAGGTTTATGGGAAAAATAGTTTAAATGCTAATTAAAATCATAAAAAATAGCCAATGGCAACAATTCAATAACTATTCATTCATTTGTATATGTAGCATGGTTGGTTACATAGTTTGCTTAAGGGTGTTATGTCAGTGCTCCACCTGGGATTTGAACTTGTTACCCCAGAGTCACACGCTCATCTTTTTGCAACTGCACAACACTTGCATTCCTCTCTGTTAGGACATGCACAAGGAGCATGGGAAACACATTGCAAAATATGCACTCTCAGGAATTCTCTTTCATATATTTTAAAATACACTCAGTGACCACTTTATTAGGTAGACCGGTATACCAGCTCATAATGCAAATATCTAATCAGCCAATCATATGGCAGGAACATAATACATAAAAACATGCAGACATGGTCAAGAGGGTCAGTTGCTGACCAAACATCAGAATGTGGTAGAAATGTGATCTAAGTGACTTTGACCGTGGAATGATTGTTTGTCAGAAACTGCTGATCTCCTGGGATTCTCATGCACAACAGTCTCTAGAGATTGCAGAGAATGGTGCAAAAAACTTAAATATCCAGTGAGTAGCAGTTCTTCAAGCAAAAGTTAATTACAACAGAGGTATGCAGAAGAGCATCTCTGAACACACAACATGTCAAACCTCAAAGTGGATAGGCTACAGCAGCAGAAGACAGATACATCTAAAAAAAAAAAAACATAATAAAGTGCTCACTGAGTGTATCAACTATTGTGTTTATACTGTACAGTATAGTAATAACTGTATAGTAGCTATTTATATTATAATGCATGCGTGTGAGTGTGTGTTTGTATACATAAATACATATAAGTACATGCATGTGTTTTCTCTGAATCTGAGGCAATTTACTTCAATGAAATGAAAGGAAAAGTGGGGAAAGGAGCAGAAGCAAATAACTAGCAGGAGAACAGAGTGAAAGAGATCAAGGGTGCAAAGTCTGAGACTCCATCTCCAGGGCTCTGCGCAGGCTGGAGCTGTTGCCATGGCAGCAGGAGCTGTATCCGCAGTCCCCAGCAACACACCCTCCCCTCCTCCCCTCCTCCCCTCCTCCCCTCCCGTTGCTGACCTGCTGCTGAACCTGACTGGGGTCGGAGGTCGATGGCTGGGAGCGGACGAGCTGACAGAGAGGGATGAGGGGAGGAGAGAATGAGAGAGAGGGAGAGATGTGCCACACAGATGGAGAGAGAAGGAGAAAAAATGAGGGACTGAAAGCTGTGAATTTATAATTATTATTATTGAAGAGGAATGTGAAAATGACTGCATTTTTCTTCAGTCTGTCATACAATGATTATATTCCTATAAGAGGTGCAAGTCACATTGCACTTTAATTCTTTGTTTCAAATGTGTTGTCTTCTCTTCCCGTTCCATTCTCTCAATCTTGTGCTTTGACGTTCTGTCTTTTTTATTTGTTCCAGTCTGTTGTTTATTTTCAATGCGATTGTTTCCATCCTGGTTTTTCATGGGGGGGGGGATTCATAACTGAGGGAAGGAATGAGACTGTGATGCTGATGAAGAAGGAAGAAGTTGCACCTGCGTACAGACAGACACCTCATCATTTTTCTGCGGATTATTATACTTTTCTGTGTGATTGTGTGTGTCTGTGCTTGTGTTTGTGTGTTCACGCTTGTGTGTGTGTGTATGTGTGTGCCTGCATTTGTGTTTGTGTATTCATGCTTGTTTATCTGCAGGTGTGTGTGTGTGTGCGCGCGCCTATGTATGTGTATTCTGCCTGTGTTCATGTGTGTATGTGTATGTATGTGCTAGATCCCTACTGGTATGTTTTCTGTGACACACTTGCATCACAATGCAACTTAAATATATTTGGGATCTTATCATGTATTTCAAAAACGTGGACCTAAATAAAGAATTTAAATGTGTGTATGTGTGCATGTGTGTGGGTATGTGTGTGTGTGAGTGTGTGTGTGCACGCATAATTGGGATTCCATGCCAATGCCTGTGTTTGCACATGTGACTGAAAATACCTTACTATTTGTGTGTGCATTGGTGATGAAGCGACGACATAACCAAGGAGTGACAAAGAGGCAGAGGATCAAGTGAGTTTACCTTTGACCTTCCTTACAGAGGTCAAACCATTTAGGTCATTACTGTGGCTGTCCAAGCATTTCCACCCAGGAAAACAAGGTCTGTCACGTCTATATACTCCTCTCTATACACTTGGAACATATGTATATAAGTATTTTTGAGACATGATACACATATCCAGTTTTCTAGTTTCTCTGGTGTTCAGTCATCCCTTCTAAACTGTCACTATAAAATATTTTTCTTTGTTTCCTTTTAAATGTCATGATTAATGAAACAACATTCCACATATTTTAAGAGATTACATTTTATGGCAGATTTAAAGACAGAGAATTTCAAATAAACAAATGTATCTATCCGATCATTTTGCAGATTCTGTGCAGACTCACCATTCTCAATTCTTTCAAGGACCCATGCTGCATATTAAATGTAACTGTATGTATTTTTGAAAAATAAGTTTAAAAGGTTTAAAACATTAAAAGGTCACATCTCCAAAAACTGCGGTAAATGAAATGTAATACAGTAGATACGTCTCTGTGAATGAAACGCTGTCCCCTGGTGGCTAGTTGATGTCACTTCATGCCTTGTTGATAGTCCCTTATTATTGTCAGAAAATGTGCAGGTCTGAGTTTTAACCATTCAAATATAATATATTATTAAATATGTACTCTATACTTTATGTAAATGTTTCTTTTTTTATATAGTGTATATAAAAAAGTGGAAGGTTCACTTCAGTCAGAACCAATATAATTGAAATAAAGGCACTGTAAAAGATACGCTCAGGATTATTAATTTTTTTTCTCCCAAAGCTATATTCACTGAGCCACCTGTTTGAAGAACAGGGAAGATTATTAGAAGATGTCTATTACAGACGTCTACTTTCATGTGTGCCCTCATATCTCTGAGCATCAAACTCTCAATGGCTGCAGGTACTGTATGTGTGGGACCGAGTGTGACCATGTGTGTGTGTGTGTATGTGTGTGCTTGTGCACGCGCATGTGTGATTGTTGGAGCACAGCCTTTATTTTACAGCATACAAACTGCTGCTGTGGTCTCGTGAGGGTTAGCTGAAGGCCTGCTGCCGTGTCCCCTCAGTCACCCCTGGTGCCCTGGGACGGTCTTGGCCCCTAACCATATTAAGAGGACAGGCCGATAACACACACAGCAGCCCTCCATCCATCAGCACTGAGATAATACTTTTAGCAGGAATGTGTGGTCCGTCAAGGGACCAGTGTGCACATGCATCTGTGCTGACAGAGAGCCTACTGACCCCTGCACACGCATGCACTCACAGACATGAGCAATCACACACACGCATGCACACGTACACATGTATGTCCTCAAGCACGTATATGTATACACGCACACATGCTGGCAGAAATACGGCCTGATTTGCACCCTTGTAAAGAAACACACACAGACATATAGCTCATACACGTATGCGCATAAGTACACACAAAGACACTCTCTCTCACACTCTCTCTCTCTCTCTCAGAGCAGTATATTGAATAAGGAGACTATGTAATGGGAGGATCTTCAGTCTTCAGTCAGCTGTGCAGTGACCAGATCCTGACCCCTAACCTCTGACCACAGACGACCATGTCCCCAGAGCAGGAAGTTAGAGACGTGTGACATCATTGTAACCTTTACGCCAGTCTCAGTCCAAGGCTAAGGCAACAAGCTTCAGTCACAGTGCTGACCAATCTTCCAATATAACTGCAGACAGAATTTTAAATATACATCACAAACAGTTGATGTAATGCCGACAATAGAAGACAGCTACAGTATCTACTGCCCAATAAAAATGGTGCATTACCACAGTATCACACAGTGGCAAGCAAGACTAGTGTCAGCGCTCAGTCAGCACCAGGACTGCGTGGGATTTATCACATCCACAGGCCTATAACTATAAATCAAGCAATACACAGAAATATATGCAATTCACATTGTCACATTCCACAGATAGGGAGGTGCATACCTTCCTCTAATGTGTTTTTTCAGTCGGGCATGGAGTGGGCAGGGGTTAGAGCGAGCGCACACCTGCGACAATGTGGCAGCGACTGCAGCGCTAACCTCGGGCGCTCTGCGGTGTGCGTCTGTGCACCTGAACAGGAGCTGGCACACTGAACCAAGCCTTTGTAACAGGGAGCTACTTGATCAATGACTCTGAGGAGGAGCAGGTGCACTGGCAGGGTGTCTATATCAATACACAATGCCTTTGACTGAATGCACCTCCAGCTGCCGGGCAAACTGCTGGCCTATTTTCTGATTCTACACGGGAATAGTCCTCCAGCGTAGGTGCGAAAGGGCTGTATATGATGTGAAGGGGCTGTATATGATGTGAAAGGGCTGTATATGATGTGAAAGGGGTGTATATGATGTGAAAGGGCTGTATATGATGTGAAGGGGCTGTATATGATGTGAAGGGGCTGTATATGATGTGAAAGGGCTGTATATGATGCGTACCCAGCTGTACCTGGTACTCGCACACATGCACAGCACTGTTTATCCAGAGCACGCACTCCAGGCTTAGACCTCACAACCATGCTATTCCCCTCCTCTCTTTCTGTCGGTCAGAACCTGCACCTTTGACTTCTACGCTCATCCTACACTCATTCTTCTGTACATCTGGAAGCCCCACTCCCAATTTCTTTCATTTCTCCATGTGTTTCTGTCTCTCTTTGTTTCTCTCTTCTCTGTTTGCTCAGTCCAGGAGTTGTGCCGTGCCCCCCCCCCCCCCACATACTCACTTTCTCTTTCTCGCTCTCTGGCTCTTCTCTCCATGTGTGGAGCTGGATGCCCCCCCAAACTCTCTTTCTATCTCTCTCTTGTTTATCCCCACTCTCTCTTTCTGTGTGTGTGCAGCTAGACACCCCCTCCCTCGCTTTCTCTCTCTCTCCCTCCCTCTCTATCTCTCTCTCCTTCACACTGATGAATCACCTTCCCCTCCCGTTGAACTCGGCTGGTAATCCTGAGGAAGCAGTAAGAAGCCATCGATCAGTGTCACCAACAGCCCCGCAGTCCACTGCTCTCCCAAACACCACAGCCGTCTGCATGTGTGTGTGTATTCCTGTGTGTGTACGTGCGTGTATGTGTACATATATGATCGTGCATGCAGAACGCTCCCGACCTTCGCTGTCAGGCTCCTCCGTGGTGCGTGGCGTACTGATGTCTGATGTCTCGTGAGCAAAGCCCCGCTCAGGGCGCACAGCCAACGCCGCGATACGCCTCTGCGCCGCTCTCCGCCGCACGCGGGCATCTCGTACACTCCAGTCTCAGGTGCGTTGGGAAACAACAGTTCCAGACAGCGAGGGTGCGATCTGTGCCCTCTGGCTTGGGTGTATGTTCCAGTGTTTCAATTTAATATCCACAGTGAGCAGGCACGTGCTCTCCCCCCCCCGTGAGCCCTCCACGTCCCCTCAAAGGGCATCAATAATACACCCACTGATTGATTGAGCTTCTTAATTATGTCACAATTACATTCATTTGTAACAAAGCTTTCATATCGTACTTTCCCCCAAAGGCCTGAGAGAGCATTTTTAATGGTTAATGGGTAAGCAACGGTCACAAAACAGTGTCAATGGTAAATGGTGTATAAAGAAATGTTTCTCATTGTTTTAAAAGGCTTGTTTGTTCATTTCTTTTTCAAGGCCTTCCTGGAATGGCAGATATCTCGAGACAGTCTATGGGGAGTATATGCTTTTCAGTACACCTAAATGAGGTGATATTTGATGCACAAAAAGTCCATCTTTTAACCATTCTCGTACTGTCGTAAACCACTGGTAAAAATCCTATTTGAGGATTCATTGAGGATAAAAAAAGTATTTGGGATTTTAAAAAACAGGTTACCCTGGAAACTAATCCATATTTACACAAATCACGTCTCTTTTTGTGATATATTTTGTTAGTTTTTGTCAGCATTGCTTCCTCCTCAGCTGCATTTTGCTCTTAACGGACTGGAGAAGCCTACCAGCTTAATTTAGCACTATATGAAATTAAATCCTCTCTGCTATTACCACTTTTTCTCTTCCTCAGTTCATCCAGGCACTCTTCTGACATCCATAATATCTAGATAATAACAATCTGGTGCAGTTCACCCTTCAGGGGATTTGTTGCGACACCCAGTGGCAATAATGATTACTGCAATGCTACCATTTTTCACGTGATGAGGAACAATCCAATGCGCTATGATATTGACTCGATAGGCAATGGCCTATAAGAGATTGCTACAGTGTCTGCCACGGTTAGACTCCCCAGACACTGGAAGAATGTTCCTGTTGGCAGAGAACAGGTGGCGTAACGAATGTACACTTCAGCTATTATTATCATTTTACAGCATTTTGATTTGATAAATGACATTGATAATGGGATGCTCCTGTGATAAAAAAAAACGCATTTTAAATTTGACGGTCACTTATCACTTCGAATAATCTGTGCGATGTTTCAAAAGCCGCATGTCTCTATTGAAATAACTGCCTTTATTAATTAGTGTCTGACATATATTTCAGAGCGTGTTCATTCGAGCGAGGCGATTATTTGAAGTGTAACGGCATGTGCCTCAAATTAAAATATTCTAGTTACGTTATCCCGATAAAATACCTTTTCCATTCAGCGTATGTACAATGTTCTTTGGGCATTTCAAAATAATAAGCGAACTGTGAGGTGGAAAAACGGCAGAGTGATGCAATTTGTCTGAAGGTAATGAACCGTGTATTGTTGAGGATAGCTGGGATACGGACTGCCATAATATCAGTGAGCTCCTGCTGTTGACCCATGCCTGGGAAATGACCGTTCCGGTACAAAATCGATTCAGGGAGTGAATCCTTTTCACTATTGCAACATTCATCGGCACTAAAAATGATACACAAACATTTCCCAAATCCCCAGTTATTATATTACCTATGAGTGTTTTCATTTCACAAGTTATTTCTGAGTACAGAGACTATCCCATGAGAAGGACAAGAAAGAGGTTCTAAATCTTTGCTGCACACCTGTGAGAGGAATTCCTGGTATGTATGTCAGCATCTGTAGGCCTACGATTGCAGCAGTCTTTGGTCTCTCAATCAGATAATTTTGCTCGGGATCTGTGTGTACATGTTTGTCTATGTGTGTGTGCATACGCATGCATATAAGTGTGCTTATTACACACTTGTGTGTATATGTTAAGTGTAGGTGCATATATGTGTTTTTTCATATGAATGTGAAACAGATTACAATAAACTGTATACATTTCACCAAATCTCTTTTTTATTAGCTTTTAAATTAAATTAAATTAAATTTACAAGTGTATTTTTACCTGGATAGAGACACAGGGATAGAGCACATTAATCAACATTAGTCAACTGTATAGTTATCAACTGCAGTCCCTGGGCAAAATTGACAAAGCCACTTTATGCATATCCACTTGTTTTATGTGTGTTTTTGGTTGCATAAATGCACATGCTTATGTGTATGCGTCTGAGTGTCTGTGTATGAGAAATAGGCAGAGTTTTGAGGACGACATTGATGGATGGCAGGGGGTTGGTTGATTGCAGGTTATTGCATACTCCTGTCATAAGCTATCATCTGTCATGGCAGTGGGCTGACCTGCAGGAAGGTGGAGCACCTCTGCCCATACAGTGTGTCAGCCGAATTCTCTCAAACTATTGAGTAATACCTGAAATGATCATTTCTGGAAAATAATCACCATGTAGATTTTCCTGACTGATAAAGTGAGAATTGGCATGGCATTTATGTTAGTAAACCCCAAATTAAATAGTGGATGGCAGTCTTGTTTTACTTTGTCTCTTTTTCCGTGTGAAGTTTTAAAGGGATAGTTCACTTACTTGTAATTTTTATGGATCATTTTATTGTTGTGCTGCATGTTTTTGATTGGCCCAGACCTTTGTGTGTGTTTGTGTGATGAAGGAGGTTGTAAGTACTTGCAGAAGTTTCTGATGACTTGCCAGCTTTGCAATAGCTGGTACAGAGGAATTGTGGGTTTGTGGTCAAAAACAAGATCTCAGACGATACATATGTATGTGCGTGTGGGCTTGTGTTTGTGTATGTGTGAGCATGTGTGTGTGTGTGTGTGTGTGTATATATGTGTGCGAGCATGTGTGTGTGTGTGTGTGTGTCCACATTTACATCCTCTGGAGACATAACATTGCTCTCCAAGTTGCTTTGAAATGACTTAAGGCATATATGTTTTATTATCACGATAACAATGATGATTATTATTGTTATGATGATGATGATGATAATGATGATGATGACGATGATCATGTTGACCAATACACTGTCCAGACAAATAGGTGAGGATATATAATGAAAGCCTCCAGAAAGCTATTCCTTTTAAAGTGGTTCTGACAGCAGGTAGCCGGTAATTAGTGCAAAAGATGGCTCGATGTTGCCCCCTGGTGTTAAAAAAGCACAAATCTTTTCTCATGAACTGCTTTTGCGCCTCCAGTCTCAGGTTTGTCTCCGAATTCCTAAACTCATTCCAATTCGCAGTTCTCAACCAAGTCAAGCAGCATAATAGCAATTCCAAAGCATGCTCTTTCACCTGCTGCTTCACATTTCACATGGTGCACTGTATTTTTATCACACTCTGCCTGTCCGTTGTCCAACATTCCGTATTAACATTTTCAAAAAGTCGTGACGTATCTAAACAGCTGCACCAAACCCACTGCACCACAAGCATCACTGTAAGCCCATTCAGTGGCTCCAGGTTTTCTGTGTCTCCCCCACTCTCCCAGTCCCAACCCTGTTTTTTCCAGAAGCTTGCAGGCAATTGTCTGTAGCCAGCTCTGCTATCTGATTGATCTCAGGAACAAATGCGGCTGTAATCAATGGCAGTAAATGAGCCACTCTATGGCTGGGCTCAAAGGAGCACCCAGAGACGTCTGGAGGTCCCGTAAAAGAGGAGCCTCCAGCACTCCGACACTCAGACGCTGGGACGCAGGCTGGGACAGGTGGCGTTAGAGCCCCCCCCCCACTCTTGTTTGTTTTGCCAGGGGCAATTTGCGAGCAGTTTGTGAGGAGCTGAGGGTTGTTGAGACTCTGCAGGCTGTGGGTTTGTTGAGTCTGCTGAGCCGAGGCCCCAGGGAGCCGCCCTGAGAAGGGCAGATTTACATCCCTCCCCTGAGAGCGCTTTATGGCTTCAGACTAAAAGGAGATTGGGAGGCTGGGCGGGAGTTTGCCAAAGCGATGAAAGAGGAAATTGAGGATGAGATGGAAAGAGGGAGAATGAGTGGGCAGGAGACTGTGTCGGAAATGTGAGGGGGAAATGGTGGTTACACGCGCACACGCGCACACACACATACACACACACCTGCGCATACCCGCATGTACACATACATGCACACGCACAGATGCATGTACAAGTATACATGGGAACATGCACATATGCACACACATACAGGCGCACATACATGGACATGCACACACAGACGTGTGTGGATTTCAAACAAGCGTGCAGTGTTATGACACGATTCTCTAAAATGTATAGACTAGAGTATGATGAAGCAGTTCTTTAAAGGCTGACTGAGACACACTTTTGACCATGCTGAGAGAATGCTGAGGAGCCTGACTTTTAGGCCGCTTGAAGGACAGACACTCCTGAACTCCAGCTCACACTGAGCCAAACCACCGCCACAGCATCCAGCCAGATGCACACAGCACCCCCTGCAGGTACTAAATGGGAGGACAAAACCTATTTTTCATCCAGATGTCTCTCTGTCAGACCGCTGTGGAATCATCTTTTAATTGAATTGAATAAGACACAAGATAAAGACGTATAATTACTTTTTCACGTTTCAAAACTGGATGATAGAATTTTTTTTTTTGATGTGAGGTATGTCATTTCTAAACATGAGAGCTGGTGTGCTCCATATGAATATTCAATTCAAGGTCAGTTTTCATTGGCAGCCCACTCAAAGGTTACACGGCTGATTAGAATTTAAATGCCATGTTATGTACATAGTAAAATCAATAGTGGTCAGTATATTAATTGTGTTGCTTTGAAGACAAAATAATTTATTTCAAATCTCAATGTAATAAAATAGACATGTCATATTATTTATTTTCTTTGGTTTTAGACAGAAAGTAAAAACAAGCTGATTTTGATTGCATGGCAATATGCACCAAATTATTCACATAAAACAATCAGTGATTATTGTCTTCCTGTGTCATAGGATCATTTTATAACATCGTTTAACACCTATGGTGCACTGGATTATTTATTATCATCTGCAGTGCAACTGCAAACGTCAATTTCCAAATCATGCAACTTGGCAAGGACGGGGCAGAAATGAAAACATTTCAATGCTGAGTTGCACTGGCCCACAAGGACGATTACACTTCAAAAGCGAAAGCAGAAACATAAAGTGAAAAAATGTGCTTTCACTTCTTCGTGTGGGCCATGGCAGTTCAGTATGCCTGAAGCAATCTCAAAAATGCACTTTCATTGCATCATGGGGCTTCACATGGTTAATATTCAGGAGCAGGGCTGAGTATGGCATGCACAACATACATATATACATACATACATATGCACCCATATCGACACAGACACAGACACACACATATATACACACATACACACATATACACAAAGACACATACACACATATATACATACAGACACATACACACATATACACACAGACACATATACACACACATATATACACACAAACATTTGAACAGATGCATGGACACCCATGAATATGTAAACACACACATATACACAAGACTGCACATGTGCATACACGTGATCACACACACTGCACATGCTCACACACACATGCATACATATGCTCACACACATGCATGCACACAGTCTCTAAGTCGTCACACATGGGGCATGAATGGTCTGATTTATTGGGGAGTAAGTGGTTTAAACTGCACTTCTCGTTCCAACATCTAAACACCTGACAGACGACACATAAATAAGGTTATCCAGAGACTCCCGCATAATTTATACTTTCGCTATCTCTTAAACTAACATGTAACAGGTCTGAAGGCCATATTTCTTCAGCAGAGCGAGAGAGCAAACAGGAGAGGGGAGGATGAGTGGTGGTGAAGGAGTGGTAGTGAAGGAGTTTCGGCACAGCGTCTGAACTGGATGTGATCTTTTACTTCACCCAAAGAGCACCCCCACCCCCTACACGTAGTGCACTGTACCAGGCTTGAGATCAAAGCAAGACACATCCAGACCTCTCTACTCCGGTTTGTCTTTTGTACATTTTTATCTAAAAACGTTGAAATGAATTAATTTCTGTTTTTAAAGTTGGGGTCAATTTCAATTTGTACATTTGACAGTCGAAGGGTTGCTGGTTCGATCCCGCCCTGGATGCATATAAATACCAACCGTTTACTCGGTTACTGTGATATGTGATAAATTAAGAAATGCCCATAATTACTTTTTTTTATTAATGAATGAAGTTTCTTGGATGTCCTGAAATGACTAAGTTCAAGAAGAATTAAACCTAAATATGTTTACTGCATATAGAATTTAGCTTCAAATGTATGTTCTCCAAAACAGGCTAAAATCACTACTTGTGCCAAGTTGCTCCTGCTCAGAGGCAGTTCCAGTGAAATAATTTTAACCTGTGTTAACTGTGTATGTGTAAAATACTATTACGCAACCCAATCTGGCAGAATATATGCAGAAACGATCTGCTCATGGGTGTGGGGTTAGCAAAATAACATCTCAGGCTTTCAACAACCACCTCAAACAGTCATATGTCTTCCAGCGCGTCGCTGAGGGCAACACAGTTTTTTTTTGCTATATTATCGCCCCATGCACACGCCACTTTCACTCATTCAGGTACATGTTTTAAATGTCTTAATATTGTACGTTTTTTTACATGATTGTCTTGTTGACTTTTTCCCATGGGTTTGGTCTGCACGTTGGCCTGTGCTGCCTTGCCTGTATATTGCCTGTTTAATATTTCATTGGACAATCTGGTAAAATAGAGGCTATAACAAAATACAGTAACAGTTCAACTGACCTGAACATATCTCTGAAGGTATGGTTTCAGCAGTGTCATTGGTCAATAGAGTTCCCCCTCAATTGCATAATACACAAAGCATAGATTTTGTTCAACCACGTGGGGTACGTGACAGTTAGCACATTGCCATCCATCAATGTGTTTCTTGGGCATTTTGAACGTGGCTTTTAATGGGGGTTTTGGGAAGTTCTGTCTTGCCTCTGACCAGTAGTGATATCTGCCTGAGATTTTGAACCTTGCTGTGCCTGTATTTCACCAACACCATCATTCCCTCTCTGCGAGACCTCTTACTCCCAGGAATATGAGCTCATTCCTAAGCCTTTCCAGTCAAAATATTTTTGGCAGTAATACACAGACTACAATGAATTGATGTGTTTTCCACTGTGAGTTCACACGAACACACCTCTTCCCCATGGAGTCTCCTGATCACACAGCTCTTGTGCTCACCATTTTAATATTGGACTACATGAAACAGGTACCGCAGACAGCCTTGAAATTGGAACGCACAAGGGATTTGCCCACAGGAACAAAACTATATTGCAGTTTTTGTTTTTTTTATCCTTGTAGTAAGACTGTGTTGAATACATTTATATGGTTCAAGCAGCTTTCATTTTTACATCGTATACATTTACACATAATGGCAGACTCTATATTGAAGCAATTCAGGTTAAGTACCTTGCCCAAGGGTATAGCAACAGAGCCCTTCCTAAGAATCAAATCTACAAGCTTCAGGTTACAAGCCCATTTCAACAAGCGCAACGATCTCATAACTGTTTAAGAATCTGCATGTTTAAAGTTACCAAGTTCCCTGTGAGTGTGTGTGTGTGTGTGTGTGTGTGTGTGACTTTTTATGATTCCATCAGTATGGTACATAAATGAAAAGGCTGCCAGTGCACTTGAGAGACTGGCATTAGCAGGACACAGTGGGCTATGGTAGGGACTTCCCACGCTTAAGTGTCCAGGGGACACCCCACCGTTAGGATGGGGTGAGTCTGGGTTGATGGAAAACCCACCTCTTAAAACTCAAGCTGCAGGTTCAATCTGTATTAATACATGCCCAGAGACAGCGGCAGTTCCACCACAGTGGGTGGTAAGTGCTCAGGAGAGCTCTGACCTGTGCTGACCCTTGGGCTTTGGTGGGAAGTTGATGCTCAATAGGTTGGAATCAGTATTAAACAAGTTAGAACTAATTGATAAAGTAGCCACTATTTCTTCACTTAAGTGTTTTTGAAATGTAGCAATTCTTGTTATGATTGTCTAAAGTGGTACAGTGATAAGTATGCGCTGTATTGAAATGTGTATGTGCTACGCAATCTTTCAGTCACTGTAGCATTCTTTATTGAGGGAAGTCACTGTGAAAACAATAATAAATGCAGGGCAGTCTTAAGTGACACATCATTCCTTTTACCCTCTAAGAAGGAAGTGAAATGTTTTTCTCATTGTCAGGCCCTTTCATCTTGTCAGATCTTTCGTGTGAAGGTGATGGGAGGCAAGGCAGAGCTGTGATAGAACTCCGGAGCGACAGCAAGGACTTTGACGGATCGTCTCCTCTTCCGTCCCTCCGCCTCTCAGTACCCTGAGGCATCCTGCACGTGTGATAGGCCACGGACACTACCCTGAGGCATCCTGCGCATGTGATAGGCTGAGGACACTACCTTGGGCATCCTGCACGTGTGATAGGCCACGGACACTACCCTGAGGCATCCTGCGCATGTGATAGGCCACGGACACTACCTTGGGCATCCTGCGCATGTGATAGGCTGAGGACACTACCCTGAGGCATCCTGCGCGTGTGATAAGCTGAGGACACTACCCTGAGGCATCCTGCGCGTGTGATAAGCTGAGGACACTACCCTGAGGCATCCTGCGCGTGTGATAGGCTGAGGACACTACCCTGAGGCATCCTGCGCGTGTGATAGGCTGAGGACACTACCCTGAGGCATCCTGCGCGTGTGATAGGCCGAGGACACTGCACGGCTTCCTATGACCATGCGAACATCGTATAGGCCGACTGACAGCGCACACTGAAATGAGCACTTCTGCAGTCTCATATTTTTGCCTCACTTTTGCAAACTCACATTCATGTCCAAGACTATAACATCACTACTTTCAACAAAAAAACTGTCAGGAATTGATTTATTGCTACACTTTTGATGAGAGGTTAGTTGATCTTGTTGAAATTAACTTTCAAAAATCTGGCAGCCAAGATCAAGGTTGCTCTGTGGTTGCATGTTGTGACAGCTGCCTGAGTTCTGTGTGTCAGCCAGATGATGAGGTGTGCAGGCAGGATCGCTGATTATAGTGTACACTCCTCCCTGGCTCTGCCTCCCAAACGTCAATTCTCTGAAATAATTTTTCCCAAAAAATATCTTTTATATACACTCAGTGACCACTTTATTAGGTAGACCTGTACACCAGCTTGTTAATGCATCCATCCAATTGAATCCATGTGGCAGCAACTAAATGAATAAAACCATACAGACATGGTCAAGAGGTTCAGCTGTTGTTCAGACCAAAGTTCAGAATGGGGAGGAATTGTGATCTAAGTTAGGTGCAGTGGGTAGCACTGCCGCCTCACAGCAAGGAGGTCCTGGGTTCGAATCCCGGTCGGCCAGGGCCTCTCTGTGGGCGAGTTTGCATGTTCTCCCCGTGTTTGTGTGGGTTTCCTCCGGGTACTCCGGTTTCCTCCCACAGTCCAAAGACATGCAGGTTAGGCTAATTGCCCAAGTGTGACCTACTTAAAAATTAACAGAAATACAATGAAGGATTTAATATCAGCTTTTAAACTAAATCCAACAAGCACTGCAAATAAATGCACCAGTGTGAGCACATATCGCAGTCAATATGCAATGTTGCCCTCCAGTGGTCATTTGTGTTTCATTGCTCTACCAACCACACAAGTACAGGAGAAATTACAATTGCTAATAGTTCATTCTTCACTACAACACAAACACCTTAAATGTATTTACATTTCATTGTAGTGTATATACTTTAAAAAGGGAACATTGTACAGCACAAGAGAGTAAGACTGCACTTGTTGCAAACAGAATTCAAATGGTATGACCCTGTCCAGAATTCACCAAATACCCAATACATTCCTTTCAAATGAAAATGATCTACAAACACATCATAGCCAGCACTTTAAACACAAATGTATGTATGTATACATACTGAACAATTAATTTCATATGTAAAGTTATCTGACCACATTTTCATCACCATTTTCTACAGCACTACCAAAGGATATTTACAGTATTGACTGCATTTTTCTTGTTACAATACTGGTTTTGACTAATATCATTTTCCAGGATTTCTAGATATTTTCTCTATATTCGAAATCATAAGCTATACATTAGATATACCCCATAGGGAGGGATGTGCAGACAACTCAGTGAGATAAAAGGAAGAAAACTCTGACACTTCCCATATCTATCACCAGAGGGAGCAGTTGCAGTTACGTGAATCAACGATGGAAATTTCTAATGAGAAATAGAGGGGACTCCTGCCTGCAACAGTAGCGGCTGAACAATGACCTTTAAAATGCTAATTAACATGGAAATGTTATTTATAGCAGAAAGATCACCATAAGGCCAAGATCGCAATACATTGTCTCTCATATAATTAAAAGTATTTAATGTAGCCCAATCTCTTCGTTATAATTAAGATTACTTAATGTGAAGCACAGAAATGCAATACTCCTAAATTATATGCAATTATGTAACTATTCAATCTGTCCCACATGGGTAGTCCTTATTTCAATTGACATTTTTGTTAATTACACAAGACGGGTTAAAGGTCATAGTAAATTAAATGATAATTTTACCCTTCTCTGTTTCAAAAGCCTATTTGCCCTACTTTAAGCTCGCTTCAACCTCACTGGTGAGAATATTAGAGTACAAGTCCATATTTCCATATTTCCGTTAGAGTTGTTTTTTCTCTCCAAGAGCAGAAAATGGGGTGTTTTCAATTATTTCTGTCACTTAAAGAGAAATGCCACTTACCACAGCTGGTATGAAATCCAGTGAAAGCCAGAGGCCTCATTCAGAACAGGGCCTGAAAGGCAGCCCTCCAGCCATGGTACAATAAGGGGTGTTCTCCCTCTGGACCAATAAGAAAAGGATTGATTTTACACAAGCCTACTCTTCAGCCCTGGACAGTGACATTTACTGGTGATTTCCTCTGGCTGATTTAATAAAGACGTAAAAGGCGGGAAGGTATTGGAAAATAGTACTGCTAACACTGGGAAATGAAGGACTTTGTGAATTAAACACAGGCCTAAAACTTGCCATTGCTGTGGATTTTCAGCACGTAAACGAGTTTAAGTAGGTTACATAAGAAAACAATAAAGACCAGTAAAAAAGTAAATAACTACAGATGGCATGATAAGTTCATTTTCCAGAAATACTACAAAGAGTAGGCTGCACTTAAACCTATGTGACTTTTAGCAAGTGTTTCTCACCAGGAGGGACAGCCCCTCAAACTTTCCCGCTGTGACCCCATGATGCGATGAGTCGTAAGCAACTGGATTTATGTGGAGCTGAAGAAGCAGCAGGTGTCAGAAATCTTAAGAGTAAGAAGTCCAAGACGCTGTGAGCTGGCAGTCCTCCAAGGTTCACCGGTGTAGTAGTCTATACGCACACTTGCCGTGTCCTGCTACTCTCCCCTCGGCCTCTCGACCAGGAGCCTCACAAACAGCAGCAATGGGAAACAGATGGGCTCCCCCTTCCCGTCATCGTAGAAACACATCTGACACCCATTTTCACATGGCCCTAGTTATGAGGGATCGTGACGGTAAAGACCAGTCATTAGGAACTCAAGCTCTCAGAAGTTACGATTAAAATAGACCTGTGATGATACCTGGAGTCCTTGACACGTCACATTTTTGTCAAGTTTTATTTATTTATTTGTACAAAGTTGGCCTAAATGCTTGTTAATGGGACTTTAGAATAAATCTATTTGTTTTTTATAGGCTTTTTGGCTTTTTGAAGACATTTTATATAGGCCCTTGGCAGTTTTTGATGTCTGAACAAGCGGTAGAATCAAAGCGAATGAAAAGGTTTGTCACACATCGTGTGACTCCCCGGGGAGGGAGTCGCGGAACCGTGATTTCCGCCGTTGTTTTTTGCACGGAGAGACGCCAACACAAAATAAGTAATAAAAGGTCTTTGCCCTTGGCCCTCATGGGTTCTGGCCAAAAATAAAAAACACAATAAACTGAAATAAAAAAGGCAAAAGCATGTCAAACCGAGCGACAGTTTTTCAGCACGCCGCTCGGAGTTGGCAATTTTTCCGTTTGTATTAAATTAGAGGTCTTAAACTCATGGTCTTAAACATTTAAACCAGCAGCATTCCACGAGGGTAGCACATGTAAAAAATCTAACGCATTCAAATGTTAATTCATTCATACTCCCATGGAGTGCATTATGACAATGGGCCATTACATATAGCAACATAGTATGACATATGCATTAGGCCTATACGTTTGGTCATATCCGGGGATTTAGTTGAAATCTGGAGGGGAAATGAGCAGCAGTGGGGTGAGATGTGGAATTGTTATTCACACTATAGATTCAGATGAGTCAGATATCTGCAGTGTGGGCTGTCATGAAGTCTAGATTTATATGTAGAACTAAGTACAAGTGGTTTCTGCAAAAGAGTGAGTGTGTGCAAGCATGTGGTTTTGAAGAGAGTGAAAACATTTTTTTCATTTATGGGAGAAGATAAAACAGCCATTCTAGCCACCGAATGCCATAGCCTGTCACAGCCCGAGTTATAACACCTGAGTCATCTTCATATTTTACATCCAAACTATATTTACTTTTTAGTAGATGATATGCAGTGAACCAGTCCAAACCGGTCTAATCTATAGTCTTACGATTTGTTTATATGTTTGTGTTAATTTAATTAATTAAGGGAAGGGGTGTTTTAATGAGGGTCAGTAAAAATATGCATGTTGTCATTATGCGTTTTAAAAATGCTTTGGCAAGAGAGTCCTGTTTATTGTTATAGCAGTAAGGCTCATTTTAATTTGACTGGATAAGGAGGAACGGGTGTGAAATGACGATCAGAAGACCATCTGTCTGTTGCACAAATTGCTTAGCATTTTCCCAGTTCATGATTAAGCAGAAATGATGCACATTTGCTCCTAGCCAGTTTGGGACAAGGGTGTTCCTGTGGGGAAGTAGATTCCATATTTTTCCCAAAAGCAGCACTCATGCTATTGTACAGGGGTAGATAGGCCTGATGCTATAGTGCCAGACCCACTTTGTTTTTTGTTCCATCTGATTGCACAGTTTGATTGTTTATAAAGACTTTGAATTGATAAGTGCTGAGTGCCTCCAGCAAACAGTCATCCGCATTGGTTTAAGCTAATGATGAGAGCTCTGCTGTAATTTCTTTCAGCATACTGCCAATGTTGGGTATTTGCAGTCCTGCAGTCTACCAGCTGAGCTGTGTGGCCAATGTGCTGGAAAGCTGCACTTCTGTCCCAGCTGTCACAGGCTGAGTGCCCAGGTGACCAGGGTTATTCGCACATCCAGCCTCCATCAGGAAGCCTGCAGCCCAATTATACAGCACCCTGCAGTTCCTCACCACAGCGCAGTCAGGGTTCAATTCCACATATTCTCATTTCAGCAGGCCTTTTCCAGTTTAACTGCATGCTGTCTGATGCAGCTCACTCTGCTACTGAGCCTTTCACTCCAATGACATGTTCCTTTTCAATGGCCGATAGACATGGACATGTGGTGCAGAAAAGGCTAGGGCAAGACTCTCCCTCCCTGTGGGACACCAGGTGTTACCCCATTGAACTGTGTGTGTCATTGACTGTTACCCTCTGTTACCGTTCTGTGTTTAGCTGTGTTGCAAGATGTGTTCAGCAAGGCAAAGATCCGTTTGTGAATAAAATGTTCAGTGTTCAATAGAGTCTACAAGAGTATGATTGATCCTTCTTGGATTCCTATAAGTTCCAGAGTTTATAAAATTTTCTACTATTCTTTCACAAATGTTTGCATATGTTTGCTTACAGTTTACTGATATTAGTTAACTCAACAGTCATGTGGCTTCCAAAATTAATTATAATAATTATAATGCATATTACTAATTTTAAAAACAATCTGTGGATTTAGTCAATGTGATAATAATTCACCTTATCGATGCATCTATCTTAATAAAATCAACACAAAGTGCAAACAACACAGAATGCTGAATTGAGTTAAATGGTTACTGTTACAGGGGAACACAGTTTGCCATAAAATTGCCTTGTTTAAACCCATCAGGTGACACAGGCCTATGTTGACCAGATGCTGTTGGATGATGGTCACTATGAACCAGGCCTCAGACCTACCTGGCAGAAGGACATGCAGTTTGCCTTTGTTTCTGTAAGTCACGTGTGGCTCTGATGAGAACATGCCCTGTGTTCACCTTTCGCACATCTCCGTGGGGAAGACATTGGCTCCGGCAGTAAGAGCAGTCGTGTGGTGGTCGGAGGGTTGCTGGTTCGATCCCGTCCTGGGTGTGTCGAAGTGCCTGAGCAAGATAAGACATAGCCAAGATGTTGTACCTGTTCAGGCCCTTTCATGAATATTAATAAGATGCATATCTCTATCTCTCTCTCTCTCTCTCTCTCTCTCTTTCACTCACACACAATCTTTATGCAATCAGGGTAACTTGGGCTTTACTAATGCCCATTTCCACAGCTCAGAGAGAGGGCTATCCGAATTGGGAAAGCAGTAATTGCTGTTAGGAGCCTTAAGAAATTCGGGGTGGCAGCCAAACGGTGCACACGTAATTTAAAGTAGGAACCACCCCCGGGTCTAATTGCGTGCTGAACTTTAATGGGCTTGTGCTCACGATTTCGAAAAAACTGAACCGTAATTCATTCAGAAGCTTGGATTTTTAGAGCACTTTACTCGGGCATTGCGCTGTAAATAAAGATCAACATGCAGTAATTGCATAGTGTCTGAAAGTGGGTGGAAATTGAAGACTAATTGTTAGGTTTAATGGCATTTGTTCCACTCTGGTGGACCTCGTCTCTGATGATAAGCTGAACGAGTCCTTTCCCTACAGCCTGCGACATACAGCCACGTCGCTTAGCATCGCTGGCCTTATGTCTTATGTAGCCTGCAAGGAAAGAAGCGCCGACTAACTGCTCAACACGAGAAGAGAACATCCCCAAAAAGAGAAAGTACATAATTCTTACCATCTTGCACTTTCAGACATAGCATAGGTACAGTCAAGGTTCATTTTTGTACCATAATGTTCCATTTAAGTGCTAAAAATTACCTCTTAAAAGCAAAAAAGGTACAAATTCATGATTTGTCTGTTTCACTTCAAAATGTAAATGAGGGTATATTAAGGAAGTTAAGATTATACTTAGCAAACTGAACCATAAACTTAGCAATACTTAACTATCATGGGATGTTAACCTTTGTAACATTGCTGCAACACTCTCAGAAAAAAACATATGAAAAAGTGCTTTTTGCTTTTAAGAGGTACTTTTTAGTACCTAAATGGACTTTCAGGGTACATTTGGAAAATTTGTTCCCTAGGAAACAAAAAGACAAAAAACCTTTATTTCTGAAAGTGAAGACACAATGGTCAAGAACAAAACTTTAATGTAAGTTTTTTACCTTGCCCATTGTCTCCCAGTCGCATTTTAAGAGCAACTCAGTGTATTGCTTTTAAGCAAGTGCCACTCAAAAACCATTCATCAAGTCTCTCACCTTCAAAGAGATTTCCTAATGCCTGTGCTAAGTAAAATTAGACTTGTTCATGTTAGATAAGTTCATGTACAGAGATAAAATACTATTTGGAGAGAAAATCAGTACAGTGGCAAGTTGTTACATTTGGTCCAGATAAAAATAAATACACATCCTTTTTCTGATGTACATGGGGATTACTGAAGACAGTGAATATGGCTGTATTTTACTGTACTACATTAATTTACATTTGGTACAAAGGGAAGAGTGCCCCCTACTGGCCTACTCACACCACGTCCAACAATGATCTGAGATTTGCAAGTCTTTTTTTACAATTAACATTGTACAAATGAGAAATATGCAATATGCATTGCCTGAATTTACTTCTTTAAAATACACCAACCTACAAGTTTGGTTGGCCCTGTGAAACAATAATTGCTCTGGCAAAAGCCTAACAATCTGTGAGTGGCTATTGATTAATTTGGAGAATTTATTTTGATTCCTGTGAGGGTCTGACCCTACATGGGATTCACGAGGAGTTAGGGAGTGCCAACAGCCAATGAATGTGCCAGTTTAATGTGCCAACAGCAGATTGCTTCTTTGCATTTTATAACCGTTTATATATCATACGGAACTGCAATTGTTGATAATCCATATAAAAATAGCCATAAGCTTCTGTTAAACAGAAAATGTAAAACAAATGCAGTACAGGCTATTGCATTCACATAATTTATTTTTAGATTATTATTAGGAGTGCATAAATATGAAACATGCCGGTGTCTGATCAGGATACAAATGTCTTACAGCTTCATTTATTTGGGGATATTCTGTGAGACAAAGCTCCTTCGCTCTGTGCTGACACCTAGTGGTGAAAATATGAAAGGACCGCAGTGTTCCAGAACTCCCTGTGGGGAGCATAGAGAAGTGCAGTGGTTCTCAAACTCGGTCGTGGGGACGCCACAACCACAATTGCAATCCCATTATTTTAACAAGCTGTTCATTTTTTCGTCATAAAGCAGTTTCATGTTTTGAGGGATTATTTACCCTCTTAAACCACATTATGTCAGAAACAGTTATTCACCAGCAGGCCACAGCACTGGAGGAGCTACTAGAAGATACAATGGAGAAAAAAAATCCATAATCCTTTTCTTTCACAATTTTCTTTTAATAAACATGCTTTCCACTGAACACTTATTTTCTAGGAATGTGATATTGTTTGATTCTTCTGTAGGCCTAGCACCCATAATTTTATTAGTAGCTATGCATGGTAAATAGGAAATGGAAATTTAATGTGGCTGCAACAAAATCTGTAACAAAAGCGGTACATTTAAACAAAGGGGTTGTACGATTCCCCCGTGCACAGAGAGAGCTAGCCACAGGTGTCCAGAGGGCCAGTAGGACTAGTTTAAGCAATACACAATGCTATATCCCTTCTGAATGTATCCCTCCCATGACTGTTAGCGATGTGCCTGTCAGCCACAATTGGCACTGGCACGGGTCAGATTTGATCCAAAGCCACAGTGCTCGCATACACATCACAAGCAGTGCTTTAACTATAAAGTGTCCTCTCACTAGCTTTATTGCGGATCATCAAAGTATTCTCTCTTCTTCATCTGTTCTTCTGGCATATGATGTATTGGGCATTAGTAAAGCCACATTTGTTAAGTTCTTAACCTTTTGCTACTATGAGCCTGACTTGGCTGACACACTAATTCCATGCATAAAATACATAATTTCTGACAGTGCTCATTTAAATAATTTAATAAAACAAACACCCAGCAAAATGAGGTTTCACACTCTTTTTCTTTGCAAAGCTCCCTCAGGGTATCAGTTTTCCTGTGACTTCATCTTGAGTTCATCTTCTAATTCTGTTACAACTGTAAACCTATTCTTTGGTACAACAATTACCGTTAAATTACATGCAATATAATCATGATGGGAATTGCGTTTGTCTGTTAATTGGTCTTGCGTTCAGAGTGCTCTGTCCTGAATCATAGCATGCTCACACAATTAATGTGCCATTTTAATGTACAATGACAAGGACAGGCCATTCAGACCATCTTGGCTTGTCACGTCTAATCAAAGGCTGTTGACCTCAGACACAGCTGTAACTGTAAGCATTTTTTATTTTTGCAGTTGGTCAGATGCAGATTCAGATAAGCGCTCCATTTTCTCATATAATAGATACATTCAAGTTGTTAGATTGATTTTTGGAATCCTGATTCTTTTTTCCAAACTGCACCTGGCAGGTACCCATAAAACACTTCTGCACAAGAGGGATGTGCCACCGCGAATGATTAAGCTGCTCTAATTTGATCAGTCTTTTATCTCCTCTTTTTTAGCAAATTAATTTATGGTCCAATTACTGCACTCAGACGTGCCCAGAATTATGGCAGGACACAAATTCTCCATCGTTTGGAGACATTGAAGAATGGCATTGCGTAATTGAAAGCTACTGCTGGATCAATATTTAGAAGCCCCAGTGGGGTACGTCAAACGCGACACCAGTCCGAGTTGACAAAAGTAGAGTGCAGTTAATCTCTGGCCCATTTTCTCTTCAGTCTGTTCGTTATCTTCTTCTTTCTGTCCTTCTTCCTTCAGCCCGGATGAATTAAAGAAGCAGCACTCGACTCATTCTGTCATCGCACTGACTGTGCATTTGATACGTGCCAATTTGACTGTAAAAGGTTACTACATTGTCATAGCAAAGAATATAAGTGCTACAGATAGCCATTCTATCAATCTTGGGTTTTTTTTTTACAAAACAAAAACGAATCGTTGATATAACATACAGTACGTATAGTATGATAATCTGATAAAGCCTACAATGCTAATTGGTTCAGCTTTCAGAATATTAATTTACAGGTGCTGGATATCTTGCCCAAGTCTTAATAATGGTGCAACATTCCGCATCAGAGCATTTATAATGTCGGTTGAGCAAAATTTGGAGGGTTAGGAATCCACCTTTCTGAACGAGCTCATTCCTCATAAATGTACAAGGCACTCATTAACAATTTATTACAAGTGATTTAAAGGCCCTTATTGCCCTTGCTTGTGGAAAAAGGAAAATCAGGTAATATACAAAAAGATGACAGAAGCCACTGTTATGTGTTTTTTCTGAATTTAGTAAATTTAGCATAAAGAAGTGCAAATCTTTATTAATGTACAGTGAAGAATTCTTATGGTTAATACACTGTTAAATTTTGCATGTATATTAACAACCTACCACCATACAAGCACGCACACAGACAGACAAACACATACACACATATGCATTTCTTCAACCAAAAATAGGCTAAATGAAATTAAGAGCCTTTGTCCAAGGTTCTATTGCTTTATTACCTTAGAGCTGCACAGTCCTAATTTGTATAATTAACGAAGACCTTTGCTCAATGGTACAACGTAGGAGATTTGACCCTGCCCTGCAACATCCTGAACACAAGACCATTCCTAAATCCACAAGGCCACATACACCTACATCTGTCTATCCTGCACTGAACCCTCCTCAATCCTTTAGCTCGCGCCCGTAAAAAATTACCCAGAGCTCATGGAGGGCAAGCATTAGCATTTGCATTTTATTACAGTCATAGAGATTTAGAGCAAAGGATATATCAGCACTGAGCAGACAGAATTAGTTAACAATGCATTATCTACCTTTTATGGCAGCTATAACTCTTCCCTCTGGCTCAGAGAGGGGGGGTGGAGGATGGGGGTGGGGCTGGATATGGGCAGGGGGGGCTGAGGGGGGGCGGGAGGGAGGCGATCAAACTTCCCTCATTCTTTTCCTCGTTAAGGCCGCACACTCGCCAGCCTTGCTGCATTCGGGCCGGGTGGGAAGGAACCAATGAGAAGACGGATGCCTTGTCTCCAGTGCTTAACCACACATTAAAGTTTATGGGGGGCCCAAATTGGTGGTGGTATAAGCCTGCACCCGTATGCTGTATGGATCACAGGCCTGCTTTATGTAGTGGAGAACCTGTCACTGTCTGCCACCAGCCACGTGCCTCATGCAACACTCACATTTGCCCGCGTGAGGACAGCTTGGCATTACAGGGTCCTATAAACACATACGGTTTCGCATATCAAGTTTTAGATCCATATCATTGCATTGTTTGCATTGCTCCTACTGAATGTTACTTTCAATATGTTTTTTAGGAAAAGGTTTTATAATTTCGGGTATTTACTCTACTGCATAACTAAAAGTCACAAGGAAAATTCCCATGTTAACAGCGTTCCCTTTATATTAGTTTTAATAACTAAATTCTAAATAAAAATGTCAGATATATGCTATAATGCTATAATTCTCAGCTCTGTGTTTCAATGGTTGAGTCTATAACCCAGTCAGCTTGGGTACAATAGTGCAACAGACTGACCAATTCCAAGCAATTTTGACCTTGGGGATACTGCCTGTTCTGGCATTTTGTTTAGTTTAGTTTAGTTTTATTTTGTTCATTTAAAACTCCCAGTGGAAAACATTGACCCTCTCCCCATCCATAATTACATTCATATTTAATGTGATCTGTTGCACTTGTAAGAAATATCTTTGTTGCAAAAACAGGGCCATTTCATAAATTATGCACTTACAATCGTGGGGCACAAGGATTTTAATTATTTATTAATTGTGTATATTTCAAAAGGAGCCTTGCAATGAATTGCAATTCTGGATGTTCAAGAGGAAGCCATTCGGTGTAACAAATGATCTCTGCCTGTCGGTCCCTATCTGCAGAGCACAAATGCGCAAATTCTTAAAGGCATACGAACCTGACATGCTAATATACGGCATTCCGTCTGCATGCATGCACATAATCCATTCAAAAATGACCCATAAAACAGAACGAGGCCTACGGTAAATTAGCCATCGAATAGTAAATCGGTCTGCCAAACAGGATATGTTGGGCATTCAGAACCTTTTTTTTTACTGCAATTCAAAGCTATTCCCAGCAGCCGTAGGGTGTCATAGCGTACCTGGTGGTTCAGGATTACCACAGTTACTAATGGCGGGTGTAACACAAGAGGCTATGCGGATACAATATGGAGCAATGATTCCAACTGAATATTCATCTCATGCTCTGGAGGACGCGTGAGAAAGTTACGTAACACCATTATTGGATTAACAAATGGATGAATGGGAGAATTAATGAATTAATGAATGCCGCAGTCTTACTAATATGAAATCTTTCTCGGCATCACAGAGTAGACATACAAGCAGAGAATCCAGTTGCCTACTTGATGCAACATAAAATACAGCCAAGAAGGAATGAATTAAGCCTGCACTTTCTATGCTACTACTACTACTACTATTACTAATGTTATTATTATTATTATTATTATTATTATTATTATTATCATTATTATTAAAGGAAGAATAACAACTACAATAACAGCATTGATCATTATGATAAAAATAATGCCCACTGGCATCATGTAGTAGGTAATACATAGAGGATAATTTGTCACACATCTCAGGTAGCCTACTCTACTTAAAAACTATTTTATAGAATGATATTCTGTCCTAATTTAAATATGGATTTCCCCAAAAAAGGCTATGAGAAAATGTACATTCTCATCTGAATTGAATTGGATATCCTGACTGTCGAGTCGCAAGTCATGAACTGAAAACTGACTGGCAGGCCTGCATAATGCATGCACACAACTGACAGAAGATGGTGGATGAAAACTAGACAGGATTTTACTCTGGGGAAAAGATAGCCAAGGAAGGGTCTGTATTCATTCCTGGAAGTGCATTGGGTCGTTGATCAGTTTTAGGGCCTAACTGGGAATCGCAGTCTCCTCGAATTCTCTAATCACATCCTTTACCAGTGAGGCAAGCAAAGTTAGGGCCATTTAACTAAATGTTTCATACACTGTTGCTCTGCTTGGTCAGCTCGAGTCTGAGCCTGTCTGTCTGCAAGAGCGTCGCGGGGCAGACCGACTCATCAAGCTGGAAATGCAGTTTTGCTACAGCAGGTTGATACAAATCCAATTTAAAACAGCGTGCATGTCATTTCTCTTGGTACCATGTCAAAATCTTAAATATGCCTTCTATTATCACATTTTAAAGCACGTGCCATTTCCTGGCAATGTGTTATGATATACCGCGACGGCTGTTGTATCAAAAATGTGAAATAATCTATGTATTTCAGCATGTATTAGGATGCATGAGTTGCTCCCCAGTATTCCCCGGTGCAGCAGGGTCGTATGATTCATTGCTGCTCGGTGTGTCGTGCTGAAGCACGCGTCTTTCTGCATCACCAGACCTACATCCTCGGTCCCCACCTCTATTCGCTGTAGGGTTTTCTGCGTTCTTGTGTGTTTGTGTGGGTGAGGGGGTCAGGAGGGATCTCACTACCAGGAGAGCAGGACCTCCAGTCCTGACCCTGTGGCCCTGTGGCCCTGTCCCCCACACCTCTGGCTCATGTGAAGCAGGTGAAGCCCTGTCCTGTGGAGCAGAGACACCCCTGCAGCGCGCTCCTCCTCCGAGCGAGCGGCCCGGCCGGAGGGCGGCGGCAGTCAGAGGCAGCAGCTGGCAGCACATGCCTGGGCGAGCACGCGCGCCAGCCTGCGGACTCCCAAACTGTTTGAGGAGGTCACAGCAATGACACGCGGCTATAAAAATATAATTGCTCTTTCCGCACCGGAGAGGAAAGGAAGAGCAGGAGATAAAAAGGAGAGGAAAAGGCACAGGCTTGTCACGAGGGAAGAGCTTCGTCCTGGGAGCTGCTTGCACACAATAGCTAAATGAGACTGAGTAAATTCCGTTTCAGTGGTTTAAAACGAATTAAAAACTATTTTCAGGACCGTGATTTATACGTGCGTTGTGGGTTTGTGAACATTAGGAATACAAATCGACTTGTTGCATGTAGTTACGAATTTAGTCATTTAGCCAAATGAATTAGAGAGAGGGGTGCAAGACCATAAAACAAGGTTTAATGAGGAGAGCAGGCCATTCAGCCCATCAGTTCAGCTTGCTGGCTGAAGTGCACTGCACCAAGCCTGGTCTTCAACATACCAAGGGCCTTTTCTTCTACCACATGTCCCTGTAAGGTACTCTGCTCACTGAACTCAATTTGAAATGGCTTCCAATCAAGCGCTTAAAAAAGCCAGTGACAATACACCCATCACCCCCCATAAAATAGCCTCCCTCTCCTCCTGTGTAGGGACAACATGCTCTTCAGGTGCTGAAATTTACTGGTGACCTTTGCATTCCATTTGGAGAGCAGTGGCCTCTTTTTCTGGAAAATTCCATTACCAGAGGAGGTGCAGCCATGCAGTAACACCCTGAGAGCAGAAACGGTTGGGGGAAGAGGGAAAAGAGAAAGGTAGAGAGAGAGACAGAGAGAGAGAGTGAGAGGAGACAAAAGACAGCAGCACGGTTACGTAGGGAAGCAAGGCCATTACCCTCTCATTTAGGCTGACCCTCTCACACCCTGCTGATGTTGAAGTGCCGACACGGTCACTTCAAATGCTAGCTGGCTGGGAAAAGACACACGCGCGCGCGCGCACACACACACACACACACACACACACACACAGCGTCGGTGCAGCAGTACTGAAGCTGCGTGGTGCTGACAAAAGGTGGAGGGCTTTGATGTGTGTCTGCCTGTCTGCCCTGAACAGTTCATGGTACAGAGGCTACACAGCCATTGGACCTCAGCCTGCTATAAAGAGAAGGGAAAATATGCTGTTTGTGAAGCAACAGAAATATCTCCTGGGAAAAATTACTAAGAATAAAAAGCAAAGGAAAGATAATTTTCCATGTAATGGCTGTGGTCTAAAATTCAATTGGCTTCATTACAGCAACTACCACAACATAATTTATAAATATGTATTATTATTATTATTGTTATCATGATTTATTAGTAGTCCATTCAAGAGTAGTTAAAACTTGTTTAGTTATGGTAACTGTACCTATTTAGCCCACTTCCAGTATTGAACTTGAATATCATATCAACAGTTTCATGTCTCAAATGATTAATTAGCTTGTTATGACCACGGCATTTTTATTCAAATCAGATTCATCATTGTTAAATTATGAATGGTCAGGTGCATTGGTGAATGGTCCAAGTGAGCATTTTGGAAATTGTACAAAACCTTTGTAGTGAAGTGGACCTTCAGAAGAATTTTTTTATCCTTACTCTTGTGAAATTGTGAAATTGAGAGTAATTTTTCATATTTGTATGTATCAGCAATTCATTGTATTTTATCAGACAAAAATATGAAAAATATGTGAATATGAAAAATATGTACTTTCTTAGAGGTCACACCTCATGTCACAGTAAAACACAGACATAACTTAGGTAGTGTGTCTAAAATGTGTATATTTCTATTGTATTTTAATGTACCGTGAATGCTAAAGGTCTATACATATGTATTTTGAAAATAGCATTTATCTAAGGTGGACTTGAAAACACTGTAGAATGTAAATAAACATCCCAGTAAACCTAGTGCTGCAGCCTACCTTTTATTTTACATTCTTAACAGGTTTCCATTTTAAAAATCCGAACAAAAAGATTCGGAAATGTAGTCTAAATGTCACCTCTACAGCAAAATGTTGGCACGATTAAATTTACAGCGATTCTCTTCATTTTCTCTTAATTTCTGAATTTCTAATGTGATTTTCTTAATTTTCTTTGGATTATTCAGTACACCTAGTTAAATCTAGTTTTTTTCTACATATGTACAAAAACTGCTTGATAATGAGAGAGGTCCGAGGAGAATGGGCAGGCTAATTTGAGCTAACAGAAGGGTCACAAGAACAGGAGGCTACAGTGGGCATGAACTAGATGTGTCTGACACATCTTTCTGTTGCGACATGCAGATGTTTGGGTCAGAATTTGGTGCAAACAGCATGAATCCATGAATCCATTGTGTATTGTGTCAATGGTGCAGGCTGGTGGTGGTGTAATGATTGAATGTTATCTTGGTACACATTAGGCTATGAAATACCAACTGAGTATCATTTCAATGCCACAGCATACCGAAGCATTGTTGCTGACCACATGCAGCCCTTTATGGCTATAATACCCCCATATACTTCCAGCAGGATATTGCACCATGTCACAGAGTATGCATCATCAGAAGCTGGTTCCACAGACATGACCGTGAATTCAGGGTACTTCAACGGCCTGCACAGTCCCCAGATCTCAGTTCAATAGAGCACCTATGGGATGAGGTAGAACAGAGGTCAGCAGCATTAATCTGTGCCTCAAAAATCAGCAGCAACAACGTGATGCATTCGAGCTAGCATGGCCCACGATCCCTAAGGGATGTTTCCAGAACCTTGTTGAATCTGCACCCTGAAGAATTCAGGCTGTTCTGGAGGCTAAAGAGGGTCATACACAGTGCTAGATTAGTGTGATTCACTGGAGAGTGCATAAACCATGAAATAAAAGCTGATTTACATCATATTCATCTTTCTCAAAAATGATCACTTTACTTTTACCATAATTTTGAAGGGCACTGCATAACACGGTTTCATTACTAATCCAATGTACTGCCATCCAGAGCCAAAACACTAAAATTGTGTCACTATCCTAATACTAACACACTGCGCTGTAAATACCTTCATGCTGAGTGTCTGTACTACAGACTGTAAATACATATACCCACCTACATGCTGAGTGTCTATACTACAGACTGTAAATACATATACCCACCTACATGCTGAGTGTCTATACTACAGACTGTAAATACATATACCCACCTACATGCTGAGTGTCTATACTACAGACTGTAAATACATATACATACCTAGATGCTGAGTGTCTGTACTACAGAGAACCAAAGGTGATCAGTGTTCTCTCGGGCCAGGCGGGTTTCGTAAAGTCTAATGCGATTCACCACGTAAAAAATATTTCCCCTTTGCCAAAAGTTCGACCGTAAAGAGGTGAAGAAGGCCCTGTGCTCCGAGGACCGACGGCCTTGCTGCAGAAACATGTGAGCGCAGAAACGTGTGAGCGAACGGCGGGCTGGGCCTGCCACGCGCGGTGCCAGCCAGGCACGTCTGACCCTCCTCTGTGGCGGCTGCGTAATTGGTGCCATTGATCACCGAGCGCTTTAATGGAAATGGATGCGGCCTCTCTCTCTGCACACAGGGGATGCGGAGAGATGATTTATCCACCTGCCGGCCGCTGCTAATTGCTCACATTATCAGCTCTCTATGAAACATTGGAGAACTTTTGCTATTAATGCCTATTAGAATGCAAGTGGGAAGCTTCATCGTGGTAGCCGGCATCTCAGTCAGTCTCTCCTGCAGGAAAACCTACCACCCAAGCACTGCAGACAACACAAGTGGGAGCCCTTATCGAAATGTAAAACTCCATTCAGGTTAAAGCCTGAGGACTGAGACACAATAAGGGAAGAACAGTCCCTCCGTCTAGCATTAAGATTTTTCCCTATAGACCGGTACGCCACGACATATCTGGAATCGAATGCAGCAAACTGCGAAACTCCCTCAGTCCACAATCGATAGAGAGAGGAGGGGAGAGATAGCGAGCGCCGTGCTAGGATTGCTCAAAGTGATGAGAGGGCAGGCACGCAGGGGAGCAGTGCAGAGCTTTCTGTCTGCGGCCGCCCATCGCTGCCGGCCCACTTCGGCGGCGCCGCTGGGCTAGGCGGTGCCCGGGAGTCGCGCCCGTCGCTAGCCTGGCCCGGGCCCCTCCGCTTCAGGCAGCGCCAGCTCGTCTCACTCCCACTGACAGGGCGACTGACAGGGCAACCGCCTGGCACCAGCACTCTGGAACCAGCGCATCCTCCCTGTGCACTTCCTGTACTCAGCATATAACTACACCCACAACACTCTCACATAACACACACACAACCCACAGAAACAGAACAGATGCACTGTCACAAAGACTTAAGACATCGACTTGGGGTAGTTCTATTCCATTTTTCTGAAAATTAATTGTTTTTTGAAGTAATTATTAAAATGATATATTTTTATCATTGTAAATATTCATTACAAATGAATGCTGTTGACAATGTTTTCATTGAGACAATGAAATTTAACAAAAAATAATATTCACACTCACTTTATTAATTAAAGATGAGGCTGTACTGAGGTTTCACTGTACTACATACTGAACATCAGTGGAATGCTATCATAAGCTGATCACAATCCTAAAGTCACCAAGCGTACTTTTCTGTTTTCACTTTGTTCAAAGGAGAAATCAGAGGGTTACATATAGAAATGGTATCATAGTAAAGAAAGCATCATGGTGGGGAATAAAACCCAGGGCCAGAGAGGTTTGCATAAGAGTTGACAGTCTAACTGTGCCACGTGTTATCCAGAGTAATACTTACTTTATCTAGAAATAGACAGCACTCTGACTGGCAAAACATTGTCAAGACAACACAGCAAAGTTTGCTTTACTTGGTATGGTTACTGTGGTCAGGACTGATGTCACTGTTATTTGGTGGTTAGGGGAGTTGGGGTGCTGGGATCCAATGGCTTTGTCACTAAAGACAGAAGGAGGATGAATAATGCACTCTCAGGTGACACTCCCTGGGCCTTCTCAAGTGGACAGAAAGAAACAAATTGATTCATAGTCATCCACGTTTTCTCTGATTAAATGTAAATTAAATTCTCTATTTAAAAAAACAACCTGTCAGTCGACACTTTGGACACAACAATCCAAAAAACGTGGTTCTAATGTCATAAATCAAGGATTGACAGCAAAGCTAGTGCTGAAGCTAACAATACAAGAGCGGCAGAATCCACACCTGTTTCAAAGCTGTCTACAGGACTAAATCATTTAAAAGCTGTATGTGCCAGTTGTTGGAAGACAATTTACAGCTGGTTTAATCTTATACGTTGCGAAGGATCAGGATCAGCAGCCATGGAGCTCCATCTTCTGGTGAGCTCCTGCTCCTATTGTATGTACTCCATATTACAACTCAGTCCTTTTTATTAACGTACAGGGAAAACCACACTGCTCACAGTCATGGCACGTAAAAAGATGAAGATATTTCCTACTTCCTACTCTAGGATAGATCGAATTATGGAGGTCCTAAGATCTGTTTTACAGTTCAGTCATTCTTCAATATCATTTTGTTTGTTTGTTAAATTCAACTATGGAAAGTCACCCAAAAACAACAGATGCTGTAGTCCTCCAGGATGAGAAATCAGTAATCTTTGGGTGCAATACAACACTATGAAGGCAACACAATTCCATCGTGCTAGATCTAGGATAAAACTAGGAGTTTAAAGCATTTAAAACAGGGGGCAGTAAAATGGAGATCAAGAGTCCTCGCTCCAATGTAATTTAAGGCAGAGCTGGCATCTGGACACCTGGAACCTGATGAGGTGAGTCTGAGGAAGACTGGCAGGACCCAGCAGTTCTATAGGTGGGCATTTAATGAAACTTAATCGTGCCCATAGTTTCTACTTTCAGGGATCTGAGGCGCTTTCTGCAATAACTGTAGCTATGACAGCATGAGATGGGCACATAAGTCAAAGAGGGAAATGAGTTTGCGAGCCCTGGCCAGATGCTAAATGTGGGCAGGATAGTACCAGCAGAGCACCAGAGGACGCGCTCATTGAGCTGGCATTGTAATGTATTCTGTAAATCACTCTGCACAAACAAATCTGGGAAGCAAGCAGACAATTGGTTTCAGCTCACTGTGATTCGCATTCCCCAACCAACAGGCTGTCGAGGACTTCCGTCCAAATCAAACTCAAATCACAGCGGCAGATCTCCAGGCCGTATAAAATGCTTAATCCTGGGACTTTGGCACCCTCTGCTGGGTATATTCAAAGAAACAAAAGAGTTTCTAAGACTTTCTAAGACATTTTCAAAGGTTTTTGCCCAATTGGGCTACCACTACTCAGTTAGAGCATTAGAACTTTCAAAATACTTGAATTACACATTGAAATATCCAATGTCTCTATAGAGTTCTGCAAAATCTTAAAGTCCAAATGTCCAAGGGACTCAAACATTGAACAGAAAAATGCAAATGCCTTCTACAGGACAGAAGCCACTTTGGACTTAATGACAGACTGACATTTATTTTGCTGTTATAAATGAGGTTTACTACAATATACAAAGTGTAAAATGTCTGAAAGATATGTCAAAGGGTACAGAAGATAATAGGAAGATGTACACATAAGAAAATGGAAAAACGATGGCAACACTCAAACTACATATTGGTAGAGGAATGCATTTTACTAATCAGCATCATTCATCAACATCATATATTTCTAAAAACCCTGTTGAATCGGTCATAGAAATAGGGATTCTACGACAACCTGAAGTGACACACCGCATAGATATTCAAAATGTGTAAAGTTGCTCAGTACACTCATACACCATAGATTATATGTCCAGTTTATATACACTTTCGGCTCCCTTTTAGAAAAAGCTATTAGGAGGCGTGGCAAATGCAGGCTTGGATGTGGCCGTTTTCATACTGAAAGACCAGTTTAACAATCCAAAATTTGTGAAGTCCCAAGTCCCAGTGACGTGTTGCTTTCCTTGAGAACCAAAGACTCGATTAGCACCTTTCAGACACCTGCAAACATGAAAATTCAGAACTAGGCCAGCCAATTCCTGACTGGACCATATTTGCCTGGATTTGCCCTTTCTTCCTAAAGCACGTTAAATGAAGATTTCACTATTTGAAATATGATGCATAATTGTGTGCATGCCTTTCATTGCTCTCGAAGTTTGCAATGTTCAGAAAAACCTGACAGGGAAAGAAAATGCTCTCGGAACAGTATAGTACATAAGACAGGAAGTAGTAATAAAATCTATAGCAAATCTATCCCCCAGGTGTGATTGCCAATACTCTCCCAGAATCACTGCCAAACCAGTCTACACTGGGACAATATGCCACAAGCACCCCATATGTCCCTTTCTACACCCAATTAAAAGATCCATTAAAGTATACCAAAACAAGACTGCTGCTTGCTTCTCTAAGGTCACACACAGTGAAATTCAGACACAGTCACAATCTATTCCTTGGGCATCAAATGAAAGAATGAGATTACAGGACAAGATCAGTGAAAACTTCAGTCATCTCGTAAATGTCCACCCCAACCATCTGAAAAAAAAAAAAAAAAACCATGAAGTCTTTTCTTTCCTCTATTGTAGGTCTCACAACAAAAAAGGAGGGCTGGCCCTTCACATTGCTTGCAACACGGCTGAGCATGGGACGGAAAGGAATGGATATGGTAAAGCGAGCAGTAGCCCCTGCGGTTGGCTAGTTTTGAGTCTTTTCCATTCCAGAGGGCTGGAGGTGAGAATGTCACGTGTCCGTCTCTGGGCAGGTTACGCGCTTGGACCAATCGCATTCACTCCCTCTGCCTGCAGCTCCACCCTCACGCTGTAACAGCGTCCTTCTCTTTCTTGTCTCCATCTTCGTGCCAGGTGAGCCTCTCCTCGTAGAACGCAATGACGATCTGCGGACACTTAAGATTGGCCTCTTTTGCCAGCACCAGGTCCGCCTCGTCAGAGTCTTTCCTGCATTGGGGTAAAGAGGATGGAGTTAGTGGGGAGCAAACAGGCAAGGTCACATAGCACATTATCCACTGACTGGTTGAATTAAATTATCACTTTTTTTTTTTTTAAGCTTTGCCTTTGCCTTGTACAGTTGCACATTAAGAAAACATTTAATCAGCTATTTTTAAACAGAAAACATATACAATGTTTCAGAAAGTATTCACCCCCTAACCTGCATACTCTTGAATGTTTGTCCAGTTTGTCTGTGATATTTATTCTGCAATCATGTCAATTAAAACTGGTGGATTCAAAATCAACATTGGTGGACTTTGCACAGGTATTTTGTGATCTCTATAGGATACTATGCCAAATACTTAATTTCATTTTTACATTAAAGCTACTTATAGGAGTAGGGGGGGGGGGGGGGGGGAGGAAAATGACTTTGCAGAACAGTAAAATGAGAAAAAAATCTAAGAAGATTAAGCTTTCTGAACACACTTTATAATAGTCATCAGGAATTATGAAATTATTATTCTGTGAATTAATCACAAAAACCATTTCAGGACAGTTACAAGCTGAAATGGAAAAGGTAAGTACTCATTCCCCATGTCTTCCCCACACTAATGAGTGCAATATATTAAATATAATAGCCATACTATAATAAGGCATCATAAAAAAATAATTTCTGAATCTCATTCACCATTTCATGAGGAACATGAGATCCCCACAGGAGTCTGTTGCACCGATGATCTTCTCTGGCTCCAGCCCCCTCTCAAACCCACATGCAATCAGTTCATCCTGAACAGCGAAAGACAACAGCCAAAAGCCCCGTTAGTGCATTTCACTACCCCGACAAAGTCTGCTTCTTAATTTTGGGAAGGGAAAAACTAGAGTTTTCAAGGACCCTTTCTAAACGATCTTGTAAATGTAAAAAAATAAATACTCAAGTGAAAAATAAGGTGCTTTGATTTTCATTGTACAAGATATACACTCACTGAGCACTTTATTAGGAACATTATACTAATACTTGGAAGGGCCTCCCTTTGCTCTCAAAACAGGCTCAATTCTTCGTGGCATGGATTCCATAAGATGTCGAAAACATTCCTTTGAGATGTTGACATGATGCAGCATGCAATTTCTGCAGATTTGTTAGCTGCACATTTATGCTGTGAATAGCCCGTTCTTCCACATTCCAAATGTGTTCTATTGGATTCAGATCCGGTGACTGGGAAGGCCACTAAAGAACATTGAACATTGTCAATGAAACCAGTTTGAGATTTTTTGCTTTGTGACATGGTGCATTATCATGCTGGAAGTAGCCATTAGAAGATGCGTAAATTGTGGCCATGAAGGGATGCAGATGGCCAGCTCAAACCAGTCAGGCCGTTCTCCGTTGGCCTCTCTCATCAAGAAGGCATTTCCGTCCACAGAACTGCCACAATTCTGAATAAACTCTAGAGACTGTTGTGCATGAAAATCATCAGTTATAGAAATACTGAAAGCAGCCTATCTGGCTCCAACAATCATGCCATGGTCAAAATCACTGAGATAACATTTTTACCCCTTTCTGAAGGTTGATGTGAACATTAACTGAAGCTCCTGACCTGTATCTGGATGATTTTACGCATCGCACTGCTGCCGCACGATTGGCTGATTAGATAGTCGCATGAATAAGTAGGTGTACAGGTGTTCCTAATAAAGTGCCCACTGAATTTATATGGGCATGGAAAATTTGAATCTTTCCTAAATCGACAGAAATATCCAACATCATCATGCACTCGAGCATGATTCAAGCACACTCACAGTTCTCAATGCTCTATGGCCCATGGGAACCCTGAGCAAACATTCACATAGTAGTTAATTAACCCAAGCAATTCCCGTCCATTTGGACACACCTCTTTTTTCTTCTTTGGCTTCATTCCCTCCTCTTCGTCAATGGAGTTCTTCCTCTTGGTGCCAGAGGACCGCCCTTCTGACGACGCAGCGCTATTGGCCTGGGCACCATCTCCATCCCCGCCCTTCTTGTACGTCTTCATGAACGCCCCAATGAGCTCGGGACAACCCAGGTTTTTCTCTGGCTCCCACGTGTTATGTTTTCTGAAAAATGTGGAATGTTAGCCACTTAAGACATTGATTTTCTGGAGAGCTGGTATGCATGCTGGTTGTTGTTGCAACCAAATACCTTACCTTCTGACAGCTCTATAAACTGTGCTGGTGCACTCCTGTACTTAACAAGATAAAAAACTTTAGGATACACTAACAGTCTGCAGCTGCTTATACGAATATCAGATCAAGATGTATCGAGCCAATTAAATAATTAAGAGCAGAAGTTGGCACAAAATCGAGAAATGGGTTGGCCCTTGTTGTGCACCCCTGAGTTACACTATAGGCCGCACTGCAGTTAATTGGACGTGGTAAGTCCAGTGTTGGCAGAAACAAACAGATTCATGCTGCGGCATATTCTCACCACGTTTCTTGGTTATTTCCTCTTGCATATATAATGTAGGCTAATTGCTCCTGTTCTGTGAACACAGAAATCCCACTGCATATCATCCCAGTGATAAGGAACTATTTGGCAGCAATGCATCTGTAACACTGCCCCTCTGTGTCAATTAAACTGACTGTGTGTCCTAATTGCCGATCCTCTCAACTACATAAAACCCGGAGGGTATTTTCTATTTGTTTAGCAGATGCTCTTGGCAACTGCAACTCACAGTTTGCAGTTTTTTTATTTACATTATTTCACATTTCCATAGCTGAATATAGAAGAACAGAAGAAATTTAGGTTCAGTATTTTGCCCAAGGGTAGCATGTCAGTGCCACGCTGGGGATTTCAATCTTCAAGTTACATTGTATTTCTTCCACCACTGTGCCGCACTGTTCTCCTCACAGATGCCTCATAGCTATTCAGGACCAAAGAGGGAAGGCAGGGCTCTATGCAAACATTTTTCCAAGGAGCACATATGCTGCTAGGAACACACTAATGCATCCTAATTAGTAATACGTAAATTTTCCAGTTAGCACACATCAACTTTCAGGAGCAAGTAGTAGGAGTTTTGTAGAAGTCTGGATGGCTTACTCTGAAAAACCTTTCCACTTGAGAAAGTACTCCACCCTCCCCTTCACCACCCTCCGGTCCAGGACTTTCTCCACCACATATTCTTCCTCCTCCTCTGAAGACCCCTCTGCCTCATCGGGCCGCTGCTGTGTCTTCTTGCCCATAGCTGGCTGCTCTGTTTGGTACTGGGGCAACACGGGACACCTCTGCTGAAGTAAAACCTGCGCTCACGCAAGACGCTAAGAACACAAAAAAATACACTTGGGTTAAGGCCAGTTTGCTTTGCCCAAGTCATTTTAAATCTTATGAACCATTCATCCCTGACTATTTCGCCCTGTTTGGCTTTATACTTCTGGAAGCAGACAAGGGAAATAATTTGGTTTTACATAAGTCAGGGAACTTCCCTGGTAATAATTACATATAATAAGAAGGGTTTAATCGCCAATCAATTAAAATGTAGTTACATTTTACCATCAGGCAGCTAATATAGACTCTCAGAGTAGACTTAAAAATAATCAAAGTCATTTAAATTGCTTAACTGTAAATGATAACAGTCATATTGTATGCACCCTGTCCTTGCCAGAGAATAATTATTTATCTGTTTATGCATTATTATTTTTCTCCAGGAATGCATTCTGGCTTTGCCAGTAAATTTATCTCTGGCTCTATATTCCATCTATGGTTGTATATTTATCTTGTTTACGTACAACTAAATATTCCTGCGACAGAAAATGGATGTTCTAGGATCTTAGAGGAACTGGGAGTGCTGTTTAATGTACATGAGCATCAAGTACTTTCAGCAGCAAGTGTAGATGGTCAACTTATGAGTCTGAGATCACACGTGGAAATAGGTTATTGGCTGACATGACAACTGTTCCCTTAACTTTTTTAATCGTGTCCACTGGAATGGATATACTTTTATTGGGATTGGTCTTGGCCGTATATCAGCGCCTCGGTGCTTTGTTGCGAGATCTTAGCAATTATCGTTTTCAAGTTATGCTGGTCAACCGTCCAGTTATTCGCTAGAATGACTTCTCCACAACGTGTGCCACTAAACCCTGCATCCCAACTCCCCTACCTCATCCACCCCCTACTATCGAGGACCACCAGTAGACAATTATTATTTCCCGAGCACGTATGACTCTCGACAGGTCGTGCTTCAATTGTCATGTTTCATTTACACAGCCCATGACCACTTGCCATATTAAGCGACGAATTACGAAAAAGCTCATTAAAATATATTTTACGTGAATTTCATGAGATGTTGCACACACATTTAATGTTGCTTACGCGTGTAACTTACTTCTGCATGCACAACATTGAAACGGACACTGTTGAAACACCTGGACACACATGCCTGAACAAGGCCACTTATCTCGCCATGCATGGGGCCCCATTTATAAGTAGATACTTTACTAGGATGACGCTATAACTTACGATCGGTACATGTGCAGCTAGTATAATGAACGTTAGCTAGCTAATATTTGGTATGCATAAAGGTTTGTGTAAAACTAACATTACTGTGCTACCAACCTAATGGAAGGGGTCGGCATTAAGAGTTTATGTTTAATAGTTACAATCAATACATTCTTACCGACCTGATTAATATTGACGATTTTTTGGATATTATCATTCAAAGAAATCGTTAGTATTGACTGCAATTAGCTGTATGAAGACAACAAACACACATGGCTGCAATGAAATAAATCTACTGCGGGAGGAAATCCCGCCTTCTTCTTCCTCCTCGATGATTTGAGAAGGCGTTCTGTATTGCGTCACCAAGTCCTATTTCGCCAGCTAATTGGTCTTCCCTACCATCACTCAAAATACATCTTTCCTTCGTCCTCGCCCCACCCACTTTCCCTTGTGCAATCCTCGAGCCCCATGTCTCTTGCTGAACCAATTCGAAACATCCGTTCATAAGTAATGCCTCGTGAACATAAGGTTACAAACCATTTTCATTAATGGGTCGTATTAAATCTTTAACGATTAACCGTACTGTCTCTCTCCCATCTAAAGGCTGGTCTAATCTAAATTAATTGAACTCACCCACAGATGACGGTCCGGCGTGACCTGCTCCTTGGCACTTCGTCCCCTAGTCTCAAATGACTGAATGACTGAGGTTTCTATTTCCCCCCACTCCTGGCCACATAGATACGCGCCCGCCAAAACACACAATGGCGGATCGCGCATGCGTAAGAGTAGTTCATTGGCCCTTCCGTCATAGGAGACATAAGATATGGAATTAGATAGAATATAATTAAATAAAGCAACACACGCAGAACAATAAGGCATCTCTTTTACGAATGAACATGGTAGAATGTTTTGCATTAAGTCAATTTACTGGTCTTAATTAGTGTGTGTGTGTGTGTGTGTGTGTGTGTGTGTGTGTGTGTGTGTGTGTGTGTATTATATGAGCTACATTCAGACTGACTTGAGACTTAAGAATGTCCTTTTGACAGTGACACAGAATAATGTCACTGCTTAAATTGTAATTGTTGAATAATGTTAATCAAAATGTCCTGTCACTTAAAAGCTGGATCTAACTTGGTATCCCAAGTAAGACTGCAAAATCAAATTAAGATCAATAAATGATCTCATATTGGTTATTAAATGTGTGTTGTAGTGCATTTGTGTTATATGAATGAGTTCTTATCAAGTGGCTGAACTTGCTCCCTATTTTCCAAAGTTCAGGTTCCACATCCTTTTCCTGTTTGGTTTATTTGTAGTCTGTAGCCATCCACTTCAGCTGTCTGACTTGTGTTGCTGCAGCAGCCCTGATTGCAAGGGAGCATTAGGCCTCACACTCAAATGCTTCACTCTATGCATTTTGTGCTTGTAAATGATTGCAGTGGATTTGGTTTGATTTTCTGTGAAAGAGGAACAAAGTGGAAACTAGTTTTTATTCAGACACACTGATACTTTAAAATGGAGGTTCTGTAGAAGGGTCTTCCTCAGTTACTTGTTGTCCTCACCAAATTTCCAGTCAAGACATTTAATAACTCAACCTCTTTCTTCTTCTTCTTCTTCTTCTTCTTCTTCTTCTTCTTCTTATTATTATTATTATAGGTATTATTATTAGATAGACCTGTACACCAGATTATTTATATAAATTAAAAAATGTTTTATTGAATATTTAATCAGCCAATCATGTGGCAGCAATTAAATGCATAAAACCATGCAGATCTTATCAAGAGGTTAGCTACCACAACAGTGGTATGCGGAAGAGCATCAAATGCAACACACAATGCATCAAACCTCGAAGTGGATAGGCTACAGCAGCAGAAGACCAATAATTCTAAAAAATAAGTCTAATAAATACCTAATGAAGTGCTCACTGAGTGTATAATCAGCATTAGGTGTATTGTATGTATACCTGTATTTCAATTCAAATTAAACTGTAGTGATACTGTTGTTACAAAGTCTGATATAGGGGTATTTACTGGTCTGTATTATATTGCTTTACACAAGGAACCCATGAATATTGCCATATACCAGTCATTGTAAAGCCAGCAGGCCATCAGAAACTTATCTAAGTATCTAAAATATAACTTAATCTCACACAAAAACTGTCTGGGCCAATCACAAACATAGACTAAAAATTAAATATCAAAAAACGAAAGTGACCTAGCAGGGCTCCTCATAGGCACTCTAACTGCACAGTCAAGTGACTATTCATACAATTGAGCTCCAAATTGAGACATTTATAAACAATTAATTGATCTAATATGGGAAGAGTCAGGAAGTAAAGTGAATATGGATGAAAATTCACATTAATAAAAAGCCAAGGCTGAGTTCATTTTATATTGTATACTTTCTTCCTGTCATTCGCTTCGGATTAAAAGCATCTGCCAAATGACAAAAATGTAAATGTAAATTCCCTTCTCTTGCTTCAAAGGGGGAATCCCCAAACTTCCAGATTTGTGTGTGTGTTTGCAGTGATGTTCTTCCAAAAGGAACCACAATATGCGGATGCTGCCCTGTTTTTTGTTTTTGTTTGTTTGTTTCTCCACACAATTGTGGTATGCATGGGAGAACACATCATACAAACACACTCTCTCCAAAGCTCCACCAGCTCTTCAAATTATATGGTCTACCAGAACCAAAGTTTGCTCTTTTGCGCCTTACTTTGTCATTGTGCTGATGATGTCAGAGAGCACACCTGCTAGCTGTTGATCACACACACAAAGACTTCTGATAATATTAAACGTTTGATTTTGTTAGAATGGCCAAGACACCTGACTGAGCCTGACACCTAGCCTAATGAGAGTTGTGATAGGAGTGTGCAGCAACTCTGTGATTTTACTCTGACTCAGAAATTTGGACTAGGACTAAAGTAAGGTCTACCATGTGAGAAATCAAGGGTAGACAAACAGCTGTCCATACTTATAAAGACTGTTATTTATATTGCAATATTTTATGCTGAAAACAGGGAGATACTACCATAAATTACGTCCACTTGCTTCTGAATTGCACATTATTGGCTTCCGAGTTCCAACGTTCCGAGTCCAGCGTTTACGACAAAAAAATAAAAAAATAAAAAAGAGTAAATAAATAATGGAAACGATCCCAAAACTGGTTTTGGGTTTATGTTCGACAGTTTGTGACGGACAGCCGTTTGTGCAATCCGTTTGTGGGATAAAATGCTTAGCGGGAACAAATGGCCAATTGATGAACCGAAGGGGTGGGGCTAAAGGCACATTATATGCTGCGTTTCTAGAGCCTATACTCCAGGCGCGACCTTGTATTCTCTGCGTCTGACGTCGTCGGAAACGTTAAAATATGTCTAAAGAGGTTAGTATATTGGTGTTATAACCAATAATATCCCGTCTCATAATGTCGTTTTGTTAAAACGCACAGTACTCAATTGTTTAAAATGTGAAATAATATTGCATTTAAAGATCATGCCATTTATTTATCGTTTGCTAGCAGGCTAACCGAGTTAGCTGGCTAACGTTACGTGACCTGATTGTCTGTAACGTTATAGCTAACTGGCTAGCTATGTCGTTAGCTGGCGAAGTAGTAGTGCTGAAATGCAAAGATGAAGTCCAATCTTGGTACATTAAGTTAAGTAGCTATCGACATATAACCTGCAACGTTGTACCCGTGTACATTGCTAGCTCGCTTTCTGAAGCTAAGTGGCTGGTTTGCGCAGTGATGGGCTCTTCAACTCCGCCATTTCGCAGCCTTTGCAGGCCCCGTGGTAACGTTAGCTCGATAAAAACCCACCATCAATATTTCGTTTCATTTATCCGATTTATGAACGTTTTATCCAACGTTTGCATTTCTTTCTGATAATTATTCGAGTGTGTTGTTCGAGACGTTTCTCGGCAGCCGTAGATGGTCTTTTGTCGCAAGACTAGTTGGCTGAGAGCGTTTAAACATGGCGTCGCGCACTAATGGTCTACTAGCTGCACCTCCACCCCCCATGCGTGCGCAGTTTTAGCGTGCAGCTGTTGAAATCGAGGTTTCTGGATTGACATGAGCTGTGTCCCTTCAGATGTGCATTTAAATTTAGAGTTTAAAGGTACAATAGTAATGATTTTGTATTAAATTCATATAATTGAAAAAACTCACTGACATGTTGGCTTACCCTCTGCCTGTGTTTATAGTCTTTAAATTCCGGTTTCAAATTATGCAGTTGACGGACCAACACTGTACCAAAACATTGTATACTGTACAATAATTCAAGCTCATTGTTTGAAAATGGGTTCCAATTGCCACAGCCCATGGTGTGGGGGTGTGTCGATGTCAGCGCAGAGGAGGAGGGATAAACAGTGTTGTGGTTTGAGGGTGTTTGTTGCTCAAATTATGAATGTTACTGTGTTATTTATGACTACTATGGCTCTGGAGACTCCTCAACTGGTCAACCTTTCTCTTTTCAGGCCCCCCGTGAACCAGAACAGCTCCGGAAGCTCTTCATTGGAGGGTTAAGCTTTGAAACGACTGACGAGAGTCTGCGAGCACATTTCGAGCAATGGGGAGTGCTTACGGACTGCGTGGTGAGTGAATGTTTTGGGGCAACCATACTTTTTACTTGTGCACACTTGGTGCAGAGCAACCATTCACACTTGCATGTACGCCTTCCAGGTAATGAGGGACCCCAACACAAAGAGGTCAAGGGGGTTTGGCTTTGTCACGTACTCTTCGGTCAATGAGGTGGACGCGGCCATGGAGGCTCGACCACACAAAGTGGATGGCAGGGTGGTTGAGCCAAAGAGGGCGGTGTCCAGAGAGGTGAGTTGCCCCAATGATTGGTGCATGGAACCTGAGGTCACTAACTGTGACTTTAATACAGATTGTTGCTTCTGCAGGATTCATGTAGGCCTGGTGCTCACATGACCGTGAAAAAGATCTTTGTTGGGGGAATCAAAGAAGACACGGAAGAGCACCACCTTCGTGACTACTTTGATCAGTTCGGAAAGATTGAAGTAATCGAGATCATGACCGACAGAGCCAGCGGCAAGAAGAGGGGCTTTGCCTTTGTCACATTTGACGATCATGATTCAGTGGACAGGATTGTCAGTAAGTGAATTTGAACATTTGTCTGCTATGGCCTAGATCAGGCCTCAGAAACGGAGATGGGACAAATTGGCTAGAAATGTAGTTGTATGCGCAACATTAGCAAAGTGCTGGCTCGGTGTATTGCTGGTTTTTTTAAGATGCTGTACATTTACATTTACATTGTAGTAATTTGGCAGACGGGGAATATATCCCAGCTAACAATGTTACTGGAATATTTTGTCAATGTTATGGCATTGCCACTACATGGAAGCAACTGGATGTTGTTAGCTGCCTGGGATATAGCCTAGGCTGTTTACGAAACCTTGTTTTGTCTTTCCCAATCCCAGTCCAGAAGTACCACACCGTAAACGGCCACAACTGTGAAGTCAGGAAAGCCCTTTCAAAGCAGGAGATGACCAGCGCTGGGATGAACATGAGGGGTAAGGCAGCGATATAGCCAGCCCCTTGCTGAAAGGCTTGTTTGCTCTAAATACAAGGCTGATGTTTTTATTTATTTGGTATGCTTCTGGGAAAGTCATTTTCAGTAAGTGCGCACATTAAAAATATCTTGGATTTTAGGACGAGGTGGTGGAGGAGCTGGTAACTTTGGCAGAGGGGGTGGTTATGGAGGTAATTGTTTTTTGCCATCTTATTCTAGAACTGTACAATTTGTAAAAATGTACAATTTTAACTGCTTGTATGTAATGCAGTGTTGGGTCAATTGAAATTGTTTTGGAATTTACCTCTGGGTGAATACCGTTGATGTAGAATGGTGTCTTTAGCTCCGGAAAGGCTTGAGGCGCTTAGTTGTCATGTCTCTTTAGGTGGCTTTGGAGGAAGAGGAGGTGGAGGCTATGGTGGTGGAGACGGATACAATGGATTTGGTGGTGGTGGTGGTGACGGTGAGAATTTTGCATCACCTCTCCCCAGGGGCTTCACTTCTAGTATCTCATATTGGCATTGTATGGTTTTGCAACGTAAATGTACTATTATGATTAATGGGTGCGATGTTTTCCCTCAGGTGGTTACGGTGGAGGGCCTGGATACGGTGGTAATCGTGGATATGGTGGAGGACAAGGATATGGCAACCAGGGTGGTGGTTATGGAGGAAATGGAGGATACGACAACTACAATGGAGGTGGTGGTAGTGGCGCCACCGGTGGTGGCAACTTCGGGGCCGGTGAGTTCTGGCTCAATGTTCAGGCGTTTCCACCCACAGCATACAAAACAGTTTTTGGACTGTTAGAAGTCATTTCTGCTTACCACTTAAGTAAGGTATTTATTTAATGTTCATTTGCAGGAAACTTTGGAGGTGGTGGAAACTACAACGACTTTGGCAACTACAACTCCCAATCATCTTCAAACTATGGCCCGATGAAGGGAGGCAACTTTGGCGGCAGCGGCGGCGGCGGTGGTGGTGGCAGGAACAGCGGGGGCCCCTATGGCGGTAAGTGGATTACTTCCTGGCGCAAATCTCTTTAGGGAGGCTGGGTTTCGTGCGTGGATGGCAGTGTTGAATGGGTCTGAACACGGTCACTGGCCATTCTGCAGGTGGGTACGGTGGTGGCTCCAGCGGCGGGGGCTACGGTGGTGGTGGTTCTGGAGGTCGGCGATTTTAGCTGATGAAAAGGTAAGTGCTGCATATGCAACCACCCGATTAGCCTATTAGTCTTCATTTCCACCCCGTAGCTAGTCCTAGTATCTACTTGAGACTTCCAAGTACAGCTCTTATAGACTGGGCTTTTTCACTGGAGATTAGCGGCAAGGGCTATCATTACAAAGAGTGATGTTGTGCACTACTCATTAGAACAACTGTTGTGTTTTTAGTGAAGTTGTTGAATTTGTGGGATCCAGCAGCAAGCCTTCACTTCGTCATCAACTTGGTCAAAATTGGCCACTCGGTCAAAAAAGGCTTTGATCACAAGTTTCCAACACTATCAGCGGAAAACCTGTACCTCTGTCCAGCCATGAGTTTCTTTTTGCTAGAAAACCGAAGGCTTGCTCCTGCCTAAGATCCCATGATGTAGCTTTCTTAATGAGGACACTGCACGGTTTAACAATGTTGTTCCGTATTGTTCAACAGGACTCAGTACTTAGGAGAGGAGAGCCAGAGAGGTGACAGGGAAACGACAGGCTTACAGCCATAGATCTGCTCAGCCAAGCACAGTCGTGGCAGTTTACAGCTGTCACATGAAGAGACATGTACAGTAAACTAGAGAAGAAAAAGAAAAGGAAAAAAAAAATCATGTGGGAGGGGTGGGGCTTCAAACAAGTGTTTGTCAATTGCTGTCAAGCACGATTATTTTGTAGTTGCTTTTTCTGTGAAGTGTAAAGCATTCCCAGGTTTTGTGTTCTTTTTGTTTTGTCTTCCTTTTACACCAATATGGTGTTTTTTTTAATGTAACTGCAAGAAATCAAGTTGAAATAAACCCATCTTTCAGTTTTTTTACATTGTGCATTTTTATTATTTTTTCAAGTCAATGGTGAGATCGAAATTCCTTTATGGCCAGATGTAAATTGGTTAATTTGGAACACGATTCGGGGTTGGAATCGGCGGTTAAAAGATTCCCATGCAATCAAAAGTTGTTTCAGTAGAGGTTGGGGCTATTTTTTTTTTGGGACTGTGTCTGTTCAATTTCAGACCGCCTGCAGCGCTCTTATTCTGCTTAATGATCAGCTGAATATCAAACTAACAGTTCAGCCCTTGAATTGCACTTCCTGCTCATTCTAGCAAAACCTAGATGAAAATGCACAGTATAGCATTAGCAGTCCCATCTGTAGTGCATCCGTACTGAATGGCCAGCCCCTTACAATGCCAGACAGGCCTGCATCTGTCTTCGGGAAATGTTTTAGTATGTGGGAGGGTGGGGGATGTTTTGAATGCAGTACAGACCTGCTCTCAGGTTCATAGCTGGTTTGCAGTCACCATGGCTGTTTTGGAGGCTAGCTTACTTGCAGAACGTGAGGCTAGCCTTGGAGGCCAGCTGAGGGAGAGACATAGCAAGATCTTCGCAAGGAGCCAGAGAAGCAGGGGACAGTCTGAGTACAGAAGGTTGCTCTTGTAAGACTAGCAAGCAGCAGCTACAAAAGGGTGTTTTTATACCATGCTAGTAGGTAAGAACAGATTTTTCAACTTTGTACCTGTAATGTTTGAACAGTGGAGTAACTGGAGGCAGGGTTTGTGTCAGACAGCAGGTTTGCTTTGAGTGAGATTGCTACAAAGTACATGGTTACATTAAAAGTATTGATTCCCACTGTGGTTTGTGTGCCCCCATTCTAAGTGACATAGGAGGGGGTAAGTGGGGAAAGTATTGGATCTGACCAGTGATTTGCTTTTAAAAAGCCTGCCTGGTTGATACAAACTCGTAGTGTCATTGCGCATAAATGTTGCCAAAGCACCCAGTGCCCTCTGGGAACTTGGTTGAAAATATTTTAACCATTTACCAGTAAATGTAGTTGATAGCTAGTGTAATGCATGCAAAGTAGTTAGAGTAGTTTGGTATGAGCCTGGCACTGTATGAATCCGTGTGCGATAGATCATTTTGTTTGCAGTTTAGTTGGACTGTGTCATGGCTCTGGCAAATCTATAATCCTTGGTAATGTTTCTTGGGAATGTTTGCCCTCGCTTGTTGCTAATGGCTGCCATTTTCTCTTATTAGGTTGCTGATCTGGAAGCTGATCGTGGGGTGATGTCGCTGTTGGCAGAGCCGTTTGCAAAGAAGGTACATGACACAATTCCCCCCCGCCCCATATCTCTGCTATGTCAGCACTGCCCATGTTTAATAGGCCTAGCAAATGCTGCCATTTGGGCTGCTGGGGCCTGCATGTCTCCTTGGTTTCCTTTTGCTCCTTTTGTATAGAATCCAGTGGGGCCTTTGTCCTCCACTCTTCTGCTTCTGTGTGCCTGGTGCAGTAAATTATGTAGTTGGCCTTTGGACGTGGTCTGTGTGGTGTTGCACTGAATCCCTCTAACATTAACCTGTGCTTCACTTTCAGGCTCATGTTGGACACTGGAGGAGTTCGTGGTTTTTATTTATTTATTTATTTATTTATTATGAACAACGAAGGCTGCTGGATGGCCTTTTACCCATGTAAATTTCGTTTTATAATAAAGTATATTTTTTAAGAACGTGCATTTCATATTGTGGTCTCAAAATCCTCCAACCTTAATCCACAAGCATGAGTAAAGTTTTGTGCAGTGTTAGGTTTGACTACCTTTTAGTACAGTTTCAAAGATTAAATAAGGTGTAGCAGAGAGTTGGACATTGTCACACTTTCACTCTTGCATTTCATGGGCACAATACATTATAATGGAATAAGTACCTAGCTTGCCACTGTTGTAGCCAATCCGTACAAGTCTCCTCTTGCCCTCCTGCTCTTGGACCATAGAGTGCACCAGTTCGGTATTGGACACATGCTTTACAGATACAGCACAGAAATGAAAAAGGCCTGCACTCTGAAACTGCTCGAGCAGTATAAGTAGACAAGCAAGGTATTGGGCAGGAGTGGATCCAGGTTACCAGTGTATCATGGTAATGACTGGGCATGTTTTTATATTTTCAAGGGGATAATCCTGCATAGTATTCTTTCAATCTTTATAAATTGAAAGGCAAGATGCACTAAAATATTTCAAATCTGGACAAACTGTTAAGTTTGCCAACTAAATGTCATTTGTTAAATCAGTCTTCATATTTTATAAAGCTCATTAATCCCCTTGGTTATGTTTTATTGTGTTGTATACAGCATGCAGGGACGAATATAACTTCCCTGCTGGGAAAAAAAAAAAATCAGTTTTGTACATCAAAGTTTCTAAAAGCTAAAACCTCAAACTCTAGTTTGCCTTTACTTGTTTGTGTGCATATTTTATGCCAAAATAAAACATTTTTGTCTGGACCATCTTGACACACGTTAATAGGTGTTATTGCATGTCGTACCAGATCAAAAATGGGCAAAAATGATACGCATTTGCTATTGCTTATTTTTTGCCAACCAGTAAACTCAATTCAAAAGCATAGGATTGCTTTTTTGGCTGAATGTTCTGTTCCGGTTTGGAACTTTGATATAGTAATTAAACATGTAGTAATTTAACTTGGAACATGGGTGGCAGAAGAGCAAACTGCCTGACATTTACATTTTACATTTTAGTCATTTGGCAGACGCGTTTAATCCAAAGCGACTTACAAGTGCATAGGTTCTTCACAAGTCAAAGCATCACATCCATAACTAGGAAAATACATAGGAAGTGCTGTTTTAAACATATAGTCATCCATCCATCCATCCATTATCTGAACCCGCTTATCCTAATCAGGGTCGCAGGGGGGCTGGAGCCTATCCCAGCATACATTGGGCGAAAGGCAGGAATACACCCTGGACAGGTCGCCAGTCCATCGCAGGACACACACACCATTCACTCACACTCATACCTACGGGCAATTTAGACTGTCCAATCAGCCTAACCTGCATGTCTTTGGACTGTGGGAGGAAACCGGAGTACCCGGAGGAAACCCACGCAGACACGGGGAGAAGAAGAGGGATCGGGATATCAGAAAGGGGGGCAGGGGAAATCAGGAGGGAGGATTAAGGTAGAGTTTGAAAAGGTGTGTTTTTAGTCTGCATTGAAATAGGGGGAGGGATTCTGCTGTCCTGACAGTGGTCGGCAAGTCATTCCACCACTGAGGAACCAGAATGGAAAACAGGCGTGAACGGGCAGCTCGACCGCCAGGTTCTCGTAGTGAGGGAACCATAAGGCGACCAGAGCTGGAAGACCGGAGTGGTCTAGCTGGGGAGTAGGGAGTGATCAAGGATTGTTTGTAAGGTGGGACAGCCCTTAGCAGCCTGAAATGCCAACACTAGGGCCTTGAATCGGATGCGTGCGGCAATAGGAAGCCAGTGGAGGCCAATGAGAAGCGGGGTGACATGAGTCGACCTGGGCTGACTGGTGATCAGGCGGGCTGCAGCATTCTGGACCAGCTCGAGGGGCTTGATGGCACATGCTGGGAGACCGGCTAAGAGGGAGTTGCAGTAATCCAGGCGGGAAATGACGAGTGCCTGGACTAGGAGCTGGGTGGCTTTCTCCGTCAGGAGATGACGGATACGGCGTATATTGTACAGAAAGAACCTGCAGGTTCTGGCAGTGGAGGATACTTGTGGAGCCAGGGTGAGGCAGTTATCAAGAGTTACCCCAAGTTTCTTTGCCATACGGGAGGAGGAAACTACAAAGTCCTCAACAGTCAGTGAGAGGTCGATTGACGGAGAGGGCTTCGACGGGATGTAGAGAAGCTCAGTTTTGGCAAGGTTAAGCTTCAGGTGGTGGGAAGTCATCCACGCAGAGATATCAGCCAAGCAGGCAGAGATCTGTGTGGTGACCTCGGTATCGGGGGGGAAGGAAATAAAGAGTTGGGTATCATCGGCGTAAGAGTAATAAGAAAAGCCATGGGAAGAGATAGCAGAACCAAGAGACATGCTGTATAGCGAGAAGAGGAGAGGACCAAGAACTGAGCCCGGCGGGACTCCAGTTTGTAGGGGGTGAGGGTCAGAGACTGAGCCCCTCCAAGTCACAGCCTGGATTAGTTCATTTGTTATTAATATTAATGTATCTCTTGGGAATGTCTATGTCTAGGCTTTGTCGTTCAGTCTCAACTTTCCTTAAAGTTGATTGGCAGGTAGCCGTAGGCTGTTGTAAAGAACGTAATCTCTTTGAAGTGTCATGCCATGTAAAATCACAATCTCAAATTTGCTGATATGAGAGGTAACTGCTTTTTTTTGAGTAAGCTACCCAATAATGCAAATGTTCCCATTCTATTATTAAACTGTACAGTACTCTGTACAGACATTGGAGGGGAAATGGGAACTCTTTTTTCAAGGAAACCATCAACTTGTGTGCACAGGAGTAACATTGTTCACGTCTTTCTTTGTACCCCACAGTTGAGCAGTACTCAACTCAATATCCTCAATCAAACATTAGAGAAATATGGAGCAGAATAGTATCATTTACATGACAAGAAAACGCTATTGTGTCATCATATTCTGTTAAATGGTACCTAATGCTCTTAAGAGTTCATCTCAGAAAGTATATATATATTTAAAAAAAAATATATATATATATATATATGTTTAATAATTAAAAGGAGGAAGATACCATCTGCCACCAATACTGCAGTGGACAATTCCAAATGTTAAAATGTATTATACACGGAGAGTGTCCTCTATTTTAGGTAAACAAATACAAACTTCCAATTTTCAGTTTCTGTTTTGAAACAATCTAATATTTTCTCATTGGTTTGGTGTAAATACAAAAAGTAAATGGGATGAGACATGAACAGACGGCATCTGTGAGATGGATTGCATCTGAGCCTCCCCAGCTGGAAGGTAGCCAGACAAGCTGGAGGCACAACAGCAATGGGAAATCAGGTCACGCCGGACAAGCTGGTCTGCCTTCAGGCACCCAACCTCGCCACTCTCACCGCCACACTGGCCTCCCACTTACTCCCTGAGACCCAAGATTTACTGCCCCTGGCTTACCAGAATATGATCTGCAAGCCACTTGCAAATTGCAGGATTTAAGCCGGAAAATATGAATGTGCCCTCTGCTGCGTTCACCCATTGACAAATTAAATTACATTTGTTTTTTGTTTTTTTCCTTTTTCTTTTACTTTTTCTTTTTTACTAATTGTCATTAATTGAAGGGGTAGTCTGTTCAAGGTAGCCTACTCACCCAAACCAAGTTCATTTTTTAAAACAGGATTTCACACTGTGATCTCAACACATGCTTTACATATTCCGGTGATTCATAGCCTTTCCGTATCTACAATCTGCTATTCAGTGTAATCTTAAAACTTAAAGCTCACTGAGAACATGCTTCGCTTAATATTTAGTGATAGAGCTTTACTTTGTTTAATCTTTAGTTATGGGCTGGGAGGCTGCCACCAGTTTGGTCATAACATTTCCTTGATGTTATGTTATGTGCAACCTGGGGTTCAAGGGTTCAGCCTCCGCCCAGAAAGTAAGCCGTTTACCACCTCAAACATCCCCCTCATCAACCTGCTTTTCTTTTCTGGCTTAACACTGCAATGTACTTGTTAGTAGTTAGCATATCTGCGTGGCATGAAGGGCGTATGTAACCACAGAGTGGCAGACATTATTTTACTTCGGTCGCTGTCGGGGACATCCACTAAATAGTTCAGTGGGGACATCCCATTCCAACATTTCCCTGGTCGCTATGAGGAAGCGGAAGTTCGGTGCTACGACGTAAACATTACGAAACGTGATTCGTCTTATTTTAGCAAATCAACACGCTAAATATTTGAATGACGTATACAGATATCCAATCGGAAAACGCACAATGCTTTTCTAGTTCCACGTCGGCCGAAAGGAAAAATGGACGCGCTGATTCTGGTATTGTAGCTACTTTAAGCGTAATATGTTGCATATTTTTTCGTTATGTATAACATCGTGTTAATGGAAGTAGGGAGTTGCTGTTTTAGAATTGGTCGCCAGAGATAACGCGTCCGTGTGTCCTAGACATAATACTACATTTGAGAAACGCACAGCATGCTAGGAGAGAAAGCTAATCTCCGGTTTAGCTATATTATGAGTTGGAAGTGAAAGAGATACAGTGCAGTATTTTAGGATCATACATTGACAAATGTATCTGCAAATGTTTCCTAGCTATATCGTGCTCCTTTATAATTAACGAGCAGTCCGAACGTACTGCTAGAATAATTAACGTGTATGGTCGACAAGAGACACGATGACGTTACCTTAGGTTTTCCGAGTAGTAGCTACTAGCTAGCTACCTGGCCACTATCGCAACAGGATTGCCTTTCTCGCACGAAATCTGGGGCGCATTGATGCTGGTTGTTGATCTGTTCAAAGTGGCGGCAACCACTAAGTGAACATAACGTAACTTTGTACACTTCCGCAAAGGGTAACGGTAATTATTTTACCCACACTAGAGTTCCATAATATATTGCTAGATGACACGAGCGTGTCACGGTTAAGCTTGTGGCAATAACGCTTGTATGTGACATCTGATATGCGACATTATTTCCCAGCAAAGTGGGTTTTGCATTAATTGACTAGAATAATCTTCCTCACAGGAACCGTCTCTGTACACGGTGAAGGCAGTCCTCATCCTGGACAACGATGGCGAGAGACTCTATGCTAAGGTAATGTCGTTTTTAATGGAAACCGATGAGCTTCCGACTTCAAATTGAAGGTGCATTGATGATGCCCTCAAGATTGGTGCCACATGCTGTGTGGTACAGTGGTGGTGTATGCACAGCACAGCACAGTACAAACGAAAGGATGTTCACACAACAAAAAGTTAAACGTCCTTATAATCCTTAGTGTGAGGGCTGGTTTTATATATATATTTAAAAGGCCAAAAATCTGCATTTAGTTTTTGTTGAGAGAGAGAGGGACAAACAAACAAACATTGACATTCAATGTTTGATCCTTTAACCATGGGTACATACAAGTTCCTGTGTTTTATTGAATGTATGGTTTGTATTTGAATGAACAATGTTGAATTGACAGTGAAGCTCTATACTTCGCTCCACAGTACTATGATGAGACCTACCCTACAGTGAAAGAGCAGAAAGCCTTTGAGAAGAACATCTTCAACAAGACGCACCGCACCGACAGTAAGACTCAAATGATCGTTTCATCGGCAGGCTTGCATCACTGTGGTTATTCTTCCTGATATGTGTAGTTATTTCTGCCTCGTGGCATGCCTATGACTGGAAGTTCTGTTGAAAATACTTGTTGATGTGAGAATCTGACTGGAACTTAAACGGCTGCAGTTCTATGTGGAAAAGTTTATAGATTGGTTATTTCAGTTGGTGAATGCATGGAGGCGGGAAGACCCATTAAAGAACTCATTTGTTTATCAATTTGTTTTCACATTAAGTCAGCATGGCTTTTCTACCTCATAATAAAACATAACCTTTAATCTTCTATGTGCAATTTCCCCACAACATCTTAACTGATATTGGCCCCAAAAATTGTATTGCTTATTACATTATTGGCATTTGGCAGACGCTCTTATCCAGAGCGACGTACAACAAAGTGCATACCCATAAGCAGGGATAAGTTCGCTGAAAGACCCTAGATGGAAGTACAATTTCAACTGCTACCTGTACAACAAAGATAAGGACGAGGGCCAATTTATTTTATTTTTTTATTTTTTTATTTTTTTATTTTTTTGAACAAAGAAACAAACAACGGAGCAAAAGTGTCCAAAGTTAACTACCCAAACACTGCTTACCTAACTAAAAATACCGATACACAAAGCAAGTCACAGAGACAACAATTAAGGATTGTTCATTCATGTTCATTTAAAAAAAGAGCACTGAATATTAGAAATACATGTTATGAATAAATATGAAATAAGGATTAATAGATGCAATTTATATTGGTCCTAGAATTTCTATAACATACATCATTATCTTTGTGGTGTTTAACCTCAAAGTTTCCTCATTGCTTTTTTCCCCTACTTTTTTCCACAGGTGAAATTGCCTTGCTGGAGGGACTAACTGTTGTCTATAAGAGCAATATTGACCTGTACTTTTATGTGATTGGCAGCTCACATGAGAATGAGGTAAACTTCATTCTCATGTTGTATTGATTTTGTTTTTGAAAAGGTAGTTAATTTGTCCTATAACCTGACTGTTGATTGAGCTCTGCTTTTTTTTGGGTTTTGCAGTTAATGTTAATGTCTGTGCTGAACTGCCTGTTTGACTCACTGAGCCAGATGTTGCGGTAAGTCCCTGAGTGTTGTGTTCATTTTTAGCACGTTTTGCTTTCGGTGTGTGTCAGTGTGGCTAAAGGAGGCCCTTCCCTGTCACTTTGTAGGAAAAATGTAGAGAAGAGAGCCTTGCTGGAGAACATGGAGGGGCTGTTCCTGGCTGTGGATGAGATTGTGGACGGAGGGTGAGTGCTGAGCCCCAATGAAGTCTCCTTTCTGCTTTTTCCCTGTCATTATAATATATAATATATTATAATATTTTTTTACACCATTTATTACACTTATTTTTAGACTTTGGCCTTCTGCTGCTGTAGCTTATCCATTTAGCTTTGAACATGTTGCGTGTTCAGAGATGCTCTTCTGCATCAGCAGAGTTACTCAAAACCACCCTGTCTGGCACCAACAATCATTCCATGGTCAAAGTTCACATAGATCACATAGATGGAGATAGATCACATCTCTTCCTCATTCTGACATTTGGTCTGAAAAACAGCTGAACCTCATGGCCACGTCTGCATGCTTGTATGCATTTAGTTGCTGCCACATGATTGGCTGATTAAATATTTGTATATTTGCACGTACAGGTCTACCTAATAAAGTGACCAGTGAGTGCATAATAACATCATTATAACTGCCTCTTAAATGTAATTAGATGTAATGTAGAGCGGCCTGTAGCGTAGTGGTTAAGGTAAAGGACCGGGACACCCAAGGTCTGTGGTTCTAATCCCGGTGTAGTCACAATAAGATCCGCACAGCCGTTGGGCCCTTGAGCAAGGCCCTTAACCCTGCATTGCTCCAGGGGAGGATTGTCTCCTGCTTAGTCCAATGAACTGTACGTCGCTCTGGATAAGAGCGTCTGCCAAATGCCAATAATGTAATGTAATGTAATTATGCTTAATGTAATAAAAAGTGTGCCTGAAGGACTCCACAGTTCAAATTTTGATTTGGACAGAGGGCAACAATGTGGGATTTTAAAGGGGATTTTATACACTGTAATGCAGGTCCAGTAGGGTGACCGCTGGCAGGATGTAGTTGGCTGTAGTTGTGACTCTTTCCTCTGTCCTTGCTCACAGAGTGATCCTGGAGAGTGATCCCCAGCAGGTGGTCCACCGTGTGGCCCTCAGGGTAATGCTAGCTCTCATCCACACTCATTTTGGGTTTGCATGTTGGGGAAGACTTCAGGACTGAGACTTTTCTCTCTTGCAGGGGGATGACGTGCCTTTGACGGAGCAGACGGTCACCCAGGTGAGGACGGCAGGTTTCTCTTTCGCTGTTTTATCCCTCTGCCATCTGAGAAGTGAAGAGAGAGGGAGGACTGCCACTTATAAGTGCATTTACGGCAGTTTGCATAGATTAAAAGAGGCCTTCCTTTACCTGACTGCATCGGACTGTTTTTAGTTAAAATGTCATGTCTTTAGCATCTGGGCTAATGGACCAATTAAGAGCTGAAACCACTCCTGACTGTAGGGGGCGCTCAGGTTCGGCGCCTGGTTTTTCAGCAGAGCAGGGTGAGAGCACTGGCATGCAGAAAGGCACGGTTCCGGTTCAACCGCACCACCTCCACCTTCCCTCGCACCCACCAGTGGGGCGGCGGACGGTCTTCATTAGATTTGAATGATTTATTCCCGGCGCGCGGTCCCTAACGACCAGGCCGGGTTGGCCCCCGGCGTTTCTGCACGCCGCCCGCGCGCGGCTGCAGCTGATTGATGGGCTCGTTTGTGAGGTGTTTGACAGGCTGTAGGTGTCCCCTCTTCAGAGACCGTTAATCTTCCGGGGTCTTTATGGTTATGGTTTTGCCTTTCATTCAAAGAATTTCATGTAATTGATTAATTAATCACGGTTTTCCTCTCTGGGAATCACAATTCTGGTTTCTTTAAAGGTTTAATTAGAACTTTTTGTTCTTGCCTGATTAGACCCTCCCGCCCACAGCTACCCAGAATGCACTGCAGATTCTCCTCTTCACAGTTACAAAATTGCGACACCAATGTTAACATTTGTTTTACCACTGTAGATGGCAAATCCTGTGTATTTGTGTATTCACATTTATATGGGGCAGCCTGTAGCCCAGTGGTTAAGGGAAATGAAAGGATGATGGTTCAAGCCCTGGTGTAGCCATAAGATCTGCACAGCTGTTGGGCCTTTGAGCAAGGCCCTTAACCCTGCATTGCTCCAGGGAAGGATTGTCTCCTGCTTAATCAGCTAAGTCGCTTTGGATAAAAGCGTCAGATAATAACAATGTAATACTGTGTTTTTTTTTTCATTGGAATTATTTTATGTGAACTTGAAAGAAATCAAGTTTACATCCATTGGATTCTTGCATAGTTATTATTTTCATCACAGATTTGAGCTGTGAGGATAGTTCAGTATGAAAAAAACGTTTGCATAAGTGTGGCAGCGTCATTTGTTGAACCAGACCCAAGATTGGCGGTCAGCCATTTTTATTTATATGCCCCTCTACCTTCCCTTGCGGATGTTAATTCAAGTTACAAGGGATTACCTATCGCGGGGGTGTTATGGCCCAACCATTGCACACTCATTAATTGCTACTTGGGATGTTGTTGATTTACGAGTCTAGGCCATTTCTTTGTGCACCAATTATGAGTTGCTCGGCATAAGTGTCCGCTGAATACCTCAAATGTAAATGCAAATGCAACCATCTTGAGATTAATATCTCATTTCGGGCATTTCAGGCTGCTAAGGGGACTGCCCCACCTTACATACAATCCTTGATCACTCCCTACTCCCCAGCTAGACCACTCCGGTCTGCCAGCTCTGGTCGCCTTATGGTTCCCTCTCTACGTGCACCTGGCGGTCGAGCTGCACGTTCATGCCTGTTTTCCGTTCTGGTTCCTCAGTAGTGGAATGACTTGCCTACCACGGCAGAATCCCTCCCCCTATTTCGACGCAGACTCAAAACCCATACCTACCTTAGTCCTCCCTCCTGATTTCCCCCGCCCCATAAATTGCACTGATGATGACGACTATGTTTAGAACAGCATTCTATGTGTATTTTCCTAGTTCTGGATATGATGCTTTGACTTATGGTAGAACCTATGCACTTCTAAATCGCTTTGGATTAAAAGCGTCTGCCAAATGACAAAAATGTAAATGTAACTGTGCTCAATAGATGTGATATGCAGGCATTGTGGAGATGTGTTAGCCACCTAATTTCCCTGTTTCAGGGCTGCTTCAGTCTTTTGCTGTTCTGTGTTTGAATCACACGCTCCTCTCTCACAGGTCCTTCAGTCCGCTAAGGAGCAGATCAAGTGGTCCCTGCTGCGGTAGAACAGGACCTGAAGGGCTTCCAAGGGACATCGTCAAAAAAGTGTCTGCCTTTTCCACTCCCGTTCAGTAATTGGGCCATTCCCCTCTGTCCCTCCATTTTCTCCCATCACTGCACTGAATGCTCTGGTTGTCACCCAATCAGAATCACCACTGGGACCTCATTGTGGTTTGTTTTATTTGTTTGTATGTTCTCTCTATTCTTAAACTTTTCATTCCAGTTGGTGGAGAGGTTTGGCGGCACAAGTTCTGCGTGTTGCTCGGTAATCTGTGAAAGACTGTTGGAACAGCTATGTGAAATAAACCTCCTCACACGTTGTTAGGACCAGACCAGTGTCTCCAGTAGTGATGTTATTATGACTTACTCCATTTGCAGGAACCATAGGAGTGAGGCTTTGTGAAGTCATCAGTTTTGATGAGAGAGTCATGTTTCAAGAACCCACTTTATAGGAGGGGCAAAAACCAATCGGAAGATTCCGCTCTCCACGGCAAAATGAATTGATGGGTTAATGTCAGTGAATCACTGATAGCATGCGGTTTCTCCAGCTATTTTTGTTTTAATGAATCCTCATTTTGCCATCACTAGCTGTCAGTAATCGATTGGTGTCAGCCAATCAAAACACGTTGCCCTCCACAAAAAACAGGAAGTTAGGAATCGCGTATGAGCACCCCACCCAGCCTCCCCTATTGCTCCAGATTTTGTGTGTTCTACAAAAATTGCACAATTCTGACAGCCTTACAACTTTCTTAAAAAGTGTTCTGTTTTTATTTTGCAGACTAACATACACATGGTGATCAATTCCCATTCTTGTTTGCAGAACAGGTCTAACTTGTGTTCACAAATCAGATCAAGCTGTTGCGATTGGGAAGAGGCACTCTGTTAACCCAGGCCCGATTGTGTACCTGGGGCAAGATGTTTCTCTGCATTCAACATGCTTGTTAATACCTAGTAAACTTGGGCAAGCTTTTGTGCAGGTGGTCTCTGTCTCAACTGTGAGAGATGAAATTAGCCCTGAACATCCCCTGTTTCTCAAACCTTTTGTCAAAATGACATTTCACCTCCGCATCAAGCATCACCATTGAGTTATTGTGCCTTCCTTCAAAATGTCTTCAGCCAAAAGCCATATGAAATGAGTCAAGTTTGGGCTACTGGCCATCCTGTTAAGACACTTGTAGTGCGCCCATTGCCCCATGGTCTGATTTTCGAATTCGGACCTTTCCAGACACGATCAGACACCTGCGATCCACCACACATTGTGTTCTCCTCAGAGTTGAATGTCTAAGCAAAGACTAGAGTGATAAGAAGCAGTGGCTGACATTGCATGTTTGAAGTAGAACCCATGCTTGTCTGCATGACGGACGGTGTGTTGATGAACATGATTGGGTGTTCCAAATTGCAGTTCATTATTAACATCCAAGTGTAGCCAAGATCAAAGGACATCCATTAGCAGTCGTGACTTTGCAGTCATGCAGTGGTGTTGCTGTCTTGCATGGTGTTGTCATTCTCTGCGTAGTATTGTACATAGGACTGATCCTATCTGGAATAGCCTCCAGCATCCACAGGTAAATGTATATCCCCTGATATCACACACAAAGTTCTTCCTTTTTAAGGTATCAGCTGTTGGCTTCTTGGTTTAGCTTGTACATTTCTCACGCTTCCCTCTGACATTCCTGGTAACTTTGCCCAAAACACAAGTATACTCTTTGTTGTGTTACCCAGGATATGGCTGTAAAAATGCTCTGTTAAGATATGAATAAAACTATGTTCATTGACAAGCTGTGTCTTAACTTCGCTGGTAAAATATTTATTTGTGTTTAAATTGACTCATATCACATAGTGCCAGTGCTCATGTTTTTGCTACTGCTTAAATGTACCCTGTTGTCGACTTGTCGTTGAGGTTAAATACAGGCAGGCATGGGTTGATCTAATGGACAATGCTTCCATCTAGTGGCAGAAGGCGCACCGATTCCTAAAATAATTTTTATCCCAAGTGTATGTATGAGAAATACTTAAATTCCTTAAAAGGATAGTTCAGTTTTTGATATTGTTTCAGTTTGTATGTTTGTCTTTAATTATTTAGAGTACATGAAAAGCCCCAAAACAGCTTGTACAGTGAAATTGCCCAATTATTCTTCAAATAAATGGTTTTTGATTGGAACCATTTCCCATGTGCGCATGCAATCTGAGACCCCATAGCTAAAGGAAAGAATTACTGGTGCAATATAAAAAGTCATCAAAAAAACTTGGTATCTAAAATATCCTTCACAGCACTGAAAAAATGAACTGCAAATAAACGCCTGTAAAACTGCAGGATACTGAATTTTACAGGAAATGTTTTTTCCCAATATTCTGGGCAGTGTTTTTTGACAGATTAACGTTTGCTTTGTTGAAAATGGTCTGCGATCTCAAATGTCATTTGGTGATGCTTAGTGCAGCACAGCAGATGGGCTTCCCAATGAATGCATTTTCTCATGTGATTTACCTGTAAGTCTAATAGTTAATTTAAAAGTATTTATTGGAAATTGCCGATAAAGGGCTTAAAGAAGCATATCTCATTTCTTTGTAAGTAACATTGTAATTGTTTTTGTCCAGTGCTAACTGATATATATTATATATGTATTTATAGAACAATGTATTTTAAAACAGACTCGATGGAGCCAGTAGGCTAATCCTGAGCTACAATAATGAATTTTCCACAGAATTGCCAGCGTGGACCAAAGTTTTCTTTTTAAGCCATAACGGCCGCAGGGCTGTGAATCACAGTGAGTTAGTGCCTTGGAGAAAGCAGCAGTGATAAGTATTGTTAGCGACCGCAGGGCAGACAGTCGTAGCTTATGGCTGTGCAAAATGTTTCTCTGGCTTCAGCATTTCCTGGTTGTAAAGTATGTAGCTAGCTGATCCCAGCGTGCTTGGGCAGGCAGTGAGGTGCTGAGGGACAGGTCGTATTCCTGTCATCAACGCAGTGTATAATTTCTGGAAAGATTCACTCACTTCTCTTCCTCAGTCTTTAATCAGGATTTGGCCAAAGCGTTACAGGGAGACAGCAGCAAGGGGCTCCAGAACCGACATGGCTTCATCAACACACATTCCAAACAGAGCAGGCTGCCAGAGGCTGGGGAGGATTTATTGTTTTAAGGTGTGTGTGTGTCGAAAGTGTATATGTGTGCGTGTGTGTGTGTGTGTGTGTGTATGTATGCATCTCTGTATTAGTATGTGTGTGTGCATCGGCATGTATGCATGTGTCTGTGTGAGTGGTGTGTCCATGTGGGCATGCATGTGTGACTTTATTGGAGCGATATCCTGAATGTCTCCAGACGACATTTAGAATAAGATTATAGCACACTGTGGTGTGAGAAATATACTTAATATCCATGCTTTTTAAATCCTGAAAATTCAATGGGTAAAGGATTTTTATTCACTAATTACTAAGACATAAGCTATAAAAAACAATAAGGTAATTTAAATTAATTATACAAGAATGAGTATAAAAGTACCAAACACCTCAGGCTGACATGTTGTACATAACACATCATAAAACTGTCAGGAGTGTGTTGGCCAAAATCTCTAAATTGATGTGCACATACAGTGAGATAATGTGTGTCTATCACAAAGCAGTATTAGTGCGCTGAGTAAAATCCAGAAAACATCTTTTCAATCAATGTTCCAGATTTGGGAGGGTTCAGTATTTTACTGAGTGCAGTTATCCAGCTAACACAGTAAATGTACACAGGCCCCTGGTGTAGACATAATAAATAAATACGTTTTTAAAAAATTAATAAAGGTGTGGTGCATTGTTTTGCAAGATTTGGTGTTATGTAAACTGATGGCATTAATAAACGGACTGATTTTGTGCAATTCAGTTTTTTACAACGGATTCTCTCAAACCCCAAATCTGTGTCAATGACTTAACGGGAAGAAAGGAACAGGAAAAACAAATATTAGAGGCATATGGGGGAAGTAAGCACGTGCAGATAGCCAGTCTACAACACAGATAGTCGCAGCTCTGCGTGTTATGTCTCGCGAAAGTTTAACAAACGCGCAGTTAATACGATGCAGCAGGGGGCATGAGGAGCGACATTCATTGTAGGTGAGTTTGCGCAGCATGTTATAAACACCCTGGACCCAACCAGCAGAGAAACACGAACGTGGTCGACACAAGCCGCGCTTGTTTGTGGAGAGATGAGAGCGCAAAGCCGCAGTGAAACGGTTGTTCTGGGGATTTTTTTTACGAGATGTGGGGCTTGGGCCAGTCGACGCTGATCTGCTGCATATTTTTGCGGCTTGCCATGTTTTACGGCTGCGGTCGCCCTCGTGGGTACAGTTTATGGATTCTCGTGGAATAGAAAGACATTTCAGCTCCGGAGGAAAGCCGTGCCAAAATAACACAACCACCGCGAGTGCTCCTTTTTTCTTCTCTCGGGCTGTAACTCACACTGGTGCGTTTCTAGAAAAAACGAGTAGCCGACAAATACGAATTATATTCGCATTACCTTCAGGGCCGCTGGGCTATTCAAACGCACTTTGGTGTCTTTTCAGATGAGTCTGTGTATTCTAAACATTGGACATTGCACAGCCTATTATTGAATAGGTGAGAATGCAATTAATGAGTGAGAAACTAGGCCTAATATAAACTTACCGAGGGGTGCAAGTGGCAGTAGCCTACTAGAGGTCATTTGATTGATCTCTTACAAGTAAATATGTATGTATATTGCTATAAAATTATTTTTCCTCAAACTAAGCTGTTCAGCTCAGTTTAGCTGGGTTGGGTTGGCTAACAACCAAACAAATTAATAACTTTAAACATGTGTCTTTTAAACACACATTGTTTTGAATGTTTACTTCAATAGCATAATTAGTGTTTGCATTTGGTCTGTAAGGTAAAAGTAAATCAGAAGAATAATATTTGTTCCCACAGGAAATAATTAAACAAGCCACAAAGAATGTTAATGCACCAAGCGGCCCATTTGCAGTTACATTTCAAATGAGTTTTTGTCATGTTTTCCATTTAATAAGAATTATTTCAGTAGGCTAGTCGCCACTCAGCATGTTTTATTAGCATTTTAATTATGTTCCTGTATTTGGGATTCGATATTAAACCAAAGTCCCAACTCTGTGGTCATTATGTTACAAAGATCACTCCCATGGTGATCTTTGTAACTGCTCTTTGTAAGTTGTTGAAAAGGTAGCAAAAAGAAGAAAGAAAAGAAGTGATCTGCCTCCATAAATCTGGCCCACTAATCATAAACATACATGTATATCAAAACTTTCTTATTTTATTCACCAGCTGGAACTTTAGACTCAGACCATGGAGGTGTTTGTAATTCTTTGAGGTGGTTTAACATCCAGGCTATTGTCTAGCATTGGGTATCCTCATGTTTATATTACCCACAGGTGTTCGGGCAACATGGGTCAGGCAGTAAGAGCAGTTGTCTGGCAGTCGGAGGGTTGCCGGTTCGATCCCCCGCCTGGGCTGTGTCGAAGTGTCCCTGAGCAAGACACCTAACCCCCAAATGCTCCTGACGAGCTGGTCGGTGCCTTGCATGGCAGCCAATCGCGGTCAGTGTGTGTATGAATGGGTGAATGTGAAGCATCAATTGTACAGCGCTTTGGATAAAGGCGCTATATAAATTCCAACCATTTACCATTTAGGGATATCTCTCAGACAGTCTCTCTCAGCAAACTTTCTGGTCGCTTATCACATTTGACTCAGCAAAGGCTAAGCACTACTGTGGTAAATGCTAATATAAAATCGTATTTTTCATAACCATAGTCATCGTGTTGTAGTCTGGAGGACTTGGGTTATATATAGGTCCATCATAGCATATATGTTTATCATAAACAGTGCAAAATACGATAGAGCCTTTTGTTATATTTTGAAACACTGATATAAGATAATATCAGTCGAAAATGTACCTGAAATAGCTGAAATGATCCATTAGACCCGGGCCATTCAATTGCCTGGGGGCCACATTCAGATCTCCACACATGTACTCTTGGCCCTTTGATCAGGATGAGATGGAAAAAGTATTATTAAAATTGAACCATAATTCTGTCCACACAGCATCCTCACAATGACAAAATTCCTCAGAATACTAAATAATATCTTTGCCTCTTTAAGTTAATATCACTCTTGTTCATAGCTATTTTTTTTATAAACAAACATGGTAAATTCTTAAATGCGTACTCTCTGAATGCAATCTGAAAGAAGGAAGCCACAGAAGAGCCCAAACCCTGATGTAGGCTACTGAATGACCAGACCTGGGCTGGGGCCCCTGAGATCACCTTTAATGCTGGAGAGCCTGTATTTTTAGTGGCTGATGTGTCGTTTGAGCATCTGGGGTGCTCCGGATGCAGAGCTGACCCGGTTTTGGTGGCCCTAAACAAGAAGGTAAACTTCAATGTGACCTAGGGATGAGGCCCTAAGCGAATGCTATAGGTCTGTGCTGATGGATCACTCACTTGCATGGCTTTGGCTAATTGCAAAACAGGAAATCTTTGATTCCTGCAAATTAGTATAGTTTAGTTTTTCAAATGAAATTATTTCTACCAAACTGTGCAGAGAAGTTAATTGCAGGTAATAGGTTACCCATTCTAGTAACTTGACTACAATGAACTACAATATATGTCTGATCTGAGACTTTGAATACTACTTTGGAGCTCAGAACTGGTCGTCAGAGGATGAGAAAATGCCAGTTCTGCATGTGCCCCCTGTGCAGGGACTACAATCTTTCAGTGCAGGGTATGTGTTATTTCTCCTGTTATTATTTTTGTATGTGAATTTTTCTGCTTGCTAAACATAGCAGGGACTTCTGGGATTAGCTATTTAAACAATGTTTATAAATATGACAATTCATTTAAAATAGCTGCCATAAAATATGCCCTGTGCTACTCAGTCTGGCTGAAGTCCCGGTATACCAGCAGTAATGAGAGAGAGAAAAAGAGCTAAAAACAACATATATAGAGAAATATCAAAATGGGCCCATTTCCATTTCCCCATTATTTTTTATTTTCAAACCAGCCTCTGCAGGGACAACTGCAAATAATATTCTCTCACCAAAAATGTACAAGCAGGGACAACTGCAAATAACATTCTCTCACCAAAAATATACAAGCAGGGACAACTGCAAATAACATACTCTCACAAAAAATGTACAAGCAGGGACAACTGCAAATAACATTCTCTCACCAAAAATGTACAAGCAGGGATAACTGCAAATAATATTCTCTCACCGAAAATGTACAAGCAGGGATAACTGCAAATAACATTCTCTCACCAAAAATGTACAAGCAGGGATAACTGCAAATAATATTCTTTCACCAAAAATGTACAAGCAGGGACAACTGCAAATAACATTCTCTCACCAAAAATGTGCAAGCCCCTCTCTGTTGCGCTCCATTAACAGCTGGTAAGGGGAGAGTCAGGGTCAGGTGACCTCCAACCCTTTTGGAATAGATCCAAGGTCCAGTAGGGATAGACCTGTTGAAATGCAGCAATAAAAAGAACAACTAATAGACCTAATAAATAATAATAAATTGGTACATAAAATACACAATAGTAATAATAATAACAAGTATATAATGGAGTATGATAATACTCATAAATACTCATATGCATAATGATAATAAGAAGCAAATGCAATTTAGAATGGTTCTGCAATGAAAGAAGTCTGGAAGCCTGCATTTGAGTGCAGCCAGAAAGAGAAGTGTTCTTGCTCTGACCCTGAAATACATGAGCACTGAAGCCCCGTTCCAGATGTTGCCCCTGCTGATAATACGACTGGACATCAGTGCCTAGCAGCTGAGTCACATCTGGACACACAACAGAGGCAGTGTCTGAAGGACAGGAGGCCTTACCTGTCAATTATTTCTGTTTTAAATGCCACAGCGGTAAAGATATTAGCGGTTTGCACGCAGCGCACTTTAGCAAGAGGTACCGCCATTAAGGATAATAATATGTGTGACAGAGCATTAAACAGCGCCAGAAAAAAATGACAGCTGCGCTTATAATGTACTTTTAATGGCAGTCAACAATAAAAAGTGAAGGATTTAGTGGCATTTGTTTATTAATGTTTTTTCTGGTGTGTGTTTTTTTTAATGTAGGCATCAAGAGTAACGCTCTTGTTTCTTGTGGTTGTGTTTAGACTTGTTTCGCGCTGGATTTTTGATGTGTGGTGGATCCAGGTTCAGCTATGTGTTTCCATGTGGCCTTTAAGACATGCAAAGAAAAAAACGATCATATTTGGCAGTATGGTTCTCATCTTAAAGCGTCTCTTTCTCTCTCTTCTCCTCCCCCTCCCCCTTCCCTTATCCGTGGATTCCCCAGCAGGAGCGCAGCGCCCATTAACGGACTCACTCCTGACAGATTTACTGCTGCCGTCTCACCATTGGCCGCCAGTCTGACATCGGTGATTTAATGCCCGCCTCTCATTGGCCCAATCTTGACAGCCAAATTTATAGGCTCGCTGTGATTCGACACTGGCTGGCTTTGAAGTGAATTACAGCCCTGTCATTGATAGGACACAGAAGCGGCGTCAGGTTGCAGTCGTAAAAACCCTGTCCCCGATGGAAAGGGGGGTATGCCGCGGTCTTTACGTCATGAAAAAAGGACGAGATTCAGACCAGTGAGGGAGAGAGCCGAGAGGGGGGGAGGCCGTGAGGGAAAGAACGGGACATGATTTAAAGCTGCAGCATTTTTCAACCCACATATAGTAGCCTACTCCCCTCGAATTGCTTTTGTGGAAATGCATTCTCTCCTACTTCGAGACACACATTATGAAAACACACACATGCGCATGCAAATATGTCTTTGTAAGAATACTATGCATGCACAAGGATGTCAGCTTTCAGCAAATACATATTGATTATGCATATTCAGAAAAATATTGCAAGTCGGTGAATGCACATTATTGACTCGATCCATTTAGCTTATGTTTCTCAGCGACCTTAAATCAAAGTGAGAATGGCAGACGTCCATCTCTTGAATGTGAGCAGTTCAGCCTATGTGAAGAAGACATACAGGGCTGTTTTACGAGGGCCAGTCTTGGTCGTATGTGTGCTATTTTGGCATGACCCAGCATAGCAGCAATGCCAATGAAATCTCGCTATCTGCTTAAGTGCTGCTGATCCAAGCTTTAAAGTTGAGTACTTTTGTAACTGCATACTCCCACCTACATGCAAAATCAATCACCAAATTTGTGTAGTTCTCCTTAACATTACTTTGGTAGACATTAACTATTTAGTCATTCTTATCCTTGACAAGCCATGTCAGTTTCACCACACTGCCATATTGCAAGTTTGAGTCTGGACTATGTCATTAGCTGACTGTGACAAGGATACAATTGGCGCTGTTCTACCAAGGGTAGGGTGAGTTTAACCCTTTATGGTGTAAGTGTGCCTTTACAGTATTCTTAACGGAACATTCTAATGCTGATGTAATAATCATTACTAGTAATTGAAAGAAATGGAGTTTCATTAACAAGCATAAAAATCACAACATTCGAGCAATTCACGATGAAGCATTTTGCAAGTTAATATTCATGTTTTGGAGTAACTAATGCGCATTGATTGTCCTCAGTAAGGTAAAAGTTAAAGTTATCATATGCAGAGCTGGTGTATTTCACGAGTGGTGAAATATGTTCTTGTTCCACTGCGTCTTGGTGACAAACAAACAGAACAAGACTGTTTGCTGAGAGAAACACTGGAAATTCCTCCTATGGAATTTTCCACAAATGAAACATATTTACTACTGCTGGAGGAGGTCGATCTTACTATTAAATGTGGGATTGGCTAAGAGGCTGTTTCTCTGGACCACTTTGGTTTGGAAACCCCTCCAGCTTGCCTGAGGTCTGTCTGATGTACTGCTACAGTGGGTGTAAGAATCACCTCACAGACGCACCAAACAGTGGAAGCATCTGAGTGGGAAAGGAGCATATGGAGTCTTACCTTTGCTACTGGAACAAGATTAATTTATTGTTATCTTGTTAATCTGACTCCAAAATAATGTTTTAACCTTTCCTTTGTGCTAACAATTATAGAAGGAGACGATGGTGTATCTTTTGACAGCACTAGTATTTAGGCATGTAACTATGGGATGCAGATGTCTTGAGTTCTATGTGTATGTTAGGCCCTTAAGACTGGTAAATGTGTATATATGTATATATTCAGAATGTGAATAGTGAAATGCCTACACGCAAATAGCGCAGAGGTGGTCGTACTGACAAGTCTCCCACAACCATTCCGCTTTCCCCCTATACACTCTGTGAGCAATTTATTAGGTAGACATGTACACCAGGTTGTTAATGCAAATATTTAATCATCCAATCATGTGACAGCAACTAAATGCATAACAGCATGCAGATGTGGTCAAGAGGTTCAGCTGTTGTTCAGACCAAATGTCAGAATGGGGAAGAAATGTGATCTAAGTGACTTTGACCAGTCTCGAGAGGTCAGAGAAGAAGGTGACAGTAATGCAAATAACCTCACATTAGAACAGTGGTAATCAGAAGAGCATCTCTGAACACACAGCACATGAAACCTCTAAGTGGATAGGCTACAGCAGCAAAAACAAGTCTAATAAATACCTAATAAAGTGCTCATTGAGTGTATACTCAAAGATTAAAGAAGAAAAATCACAACTGATGACATCATCCAAGAAAGATCACAATGAAACAGCAGTAACATCAATAGCCCTGCTTGCATTATCTCTGAAGGTCTATCAAACCAGATTAACCTGGCTTTGGCTTCTGGCTTCTGGCCACCTGGCTACAGCTGGCTTCTGACTCATAGGTAACTACAGCTCAGTTTGGTCTTTATCCGTGCCCACTGTACCACACCATCAATGATATACTTCCTATCATTTGATATCAGTCTTTCACATTGCTGTAAAGAAATCTTAGCCCAATTTTCTTTGCAGAACTGGTTTAATTCAGACAAATTGCTTGGTTTTTGAGTATGAACTACTTGTTTCAAATCCTGCCACAGCATTTCTTTTGGGTTCAAATCAAGACTTTGACTAGGCCATCCGAAATGTAGTTTTAGCCATTCAGATTCAAGACTCACTTTTTTGCGTCGGATCATTGTCTTGTTGAATAATGCAATTATGCTTCAGTTTCAGCTCACAGACAGATGAGGCAGTCAAGCAAAGCATCCCCACATTATCGCTTTGCCACCAAAAGTTTTGATTGTTGGTATGATGTTCTTATTGTGAAATGTGGTATTTGTCATCTTTGTGACTTCCTGGATGGACATTTTGGCAGGCTCACGCCTCCTGGGAAGATTCACTACTGTTCAGGAGTTCAGTCTCCATTTGTGGATAATGTTTTTCACTCTGGTTTGGTGGAGTCCACAAGCCTGAGAAATGGCTTTGGAGTGGCCTAGTCAATTTACCCAATTAGTCTTTACCCAATTGAGATGGAAACAAACAGTCCATGCTCGAAAACCTACCTACCAATCTGAATTAAAGCAGTTCTGCAAAGAAGAGTGGGCTAAAATTCCTTCACAGCAATGTGAAAGACTGCTATCAAATTATAGGAAGTCTTTGGCTGTAAGAAATTAAGTTGTCGCAATAAGTTAAGTTTAAGGGGGCAGGTACTTTTTCACATGGTTGATGTGGGTGTTTGATAATGTTTTTATTAAATAAAAATAAATTTTTTAAAACATTTTTATATTTACTCAGGTTCCCCTTGTCAAATATAGCAAATATAGCATTCAGTGTGACAAATATGCAATAATAGAGGAAATCAGGAAGAAGGCAAATAAGTTTTCATCACACTGTATTTCTATAATAATAGAACTGGGGGGTGGGCGGCACGGATGGCGCAGTGGGTAGCACTGTCGCCTCACAGCAAGGAGGTCCTGGGTTCGAATCCCCGTCGGCCGGGGCCTCTCTGTGCGGAGTTTGCATGTTCTCCCCGTGTCTGCGTGGGTTTCCTCCCACAGTCCAAAGACATGCACGTTAGGCTGATTGGAGAGTCTAAATTGCCCGTAGGTATGAGTGTGTGAGTGAATGGTGTGTGTGCCCTGCGATGGACTGGCGACCTGTCCAGGGTGTATTCCTGCCTTTCGCCCAATGTATGCTGGGATAGGCTCCAGCCCCCCTGCGACCCTGTTCAGGATAAGCGGGTTCAGATAATGGATGGATGGATGGATAGAACTGGGGGTGTGGAGGGGGGCTGGCCCAAACAAGAGCTGGCTAGAGATGCACCTAGCTTTGATTTCTCCTTAACTGTTTATCCATAGGTTTCCTGCTACTCTAAAATGCCCTTGTTTCTGCTCCCCTTGTTACGCAATAACAACTTAAAATGACAGCGTGAAGCCGCATTACGCGTTTTATGATTAGAGTGCTGGAAGCTGGGGCTTTACGACTTGGTGCAAAATTAAATTCTCAGCACCGAGCTCTAGGGAGTATCACCGCTCAGTGGATCACCGTGCTCAAGTGTATGCGCGTCCTTTCCTCTTGCGAAATGCCATTATTCCGTTAACCACCGGCCCCCCCATCGCACGCCTCCTGTAATCAGCCAAGCAGTGCATGAAATATAATACGCAAAGCATCTTTTTGACGGGCGGGCGTAAATCACCGCGTGGCGTGGTTGATCAATGGCAGACAAGTGCCAAAGTCACTTTGGCTCCCCGTCTGTCTGTCCACTCACCTACTCAGTCATGTGCAGTGCAACCATCCGTCTGCCCGTCTACCTGCGCGCCCAGCCCAGCTGCCTGGGCCCGTCGCAGGGAGCGCGGGGCGGAGAGAGGGAGAGTGCCCCTTGTAATAGCCGTGACCCATGAAACGGAAAATAGCAAGGCCAGCCCTTCCTGTCAAAATCAATCTGTTAATACATCCTTTTCTCACAAGATCAAATGCAAGCTTTTCCTGCATCACCTTTTTTCTTTTTTTTTCTTTTTGGAAGAAGGAATGTAGCCAGGGGAGGGAGAATGAGAAGAAATCATTTCTTGGCCGTGTCCAGGAAATTGTTTCTTGGCTGGCGCCTCGACACGTAACGACTCTGAGGGAGACGCACTGCGTCACGCCGTGCCAACTGACAGAGAGCAGCCAGGTCCCAGCGGCGCACTGTGATTGGACGCCACTCTGTACAGTTGCCACAGATTGCACGTGGCTCACTGCGGCACAAAAGCTGGACTGACTTTTTGTGCAGCTCATCCAACAGTTTTTTCCTGGTGATTTTCTGCATTATGTCTTAGTGGCTTAGTGACCATTAATTTTATTATAGTGCAACCTGGTTAGCAATTGTTCCTCTGAAGATAATTGAGCTAATGATCAAAACAACTCCTGCAGGCATTTCTGTGGTTTCCTCTTCTGGGTAGTTGAACATGATTTGCACAGACTGTCAGATCTCACATGCAAGCATATAGCAGTCTGCCCCTGTTCAGGCCACTGCAATGTCCAGCCTGTGAAAGCAGGAAACAATTAATTGAAAGCCTGCCTCTTATTATCATAAGACTGTCAGCTTTTTTCATATTGCAGCATCTTACACAGTTGTGAAAGGGAGGTGTGTGAAAAGCACTCCAATCAGAGGATAGCCTCATAAAGAATAATGGAAAATATGGTTTACAAATAGATACGTTTCTGAATGGTCACCAGGATCCATTTGTCTTATCTACTTACATGGTTTTGTGCATGGTTTTGATCATGTATTGAGTATATTTACAATGCTAGTTGATGCCAGAATTTAAATGGAATTCATGTTCAGCACTACAGGGTTACACATCAAATGAGCTTGTGCATGTGCATGACATTAGAGTTTTATGTTCACTCTCTAAAAGGATATTACTGGTAGTGTATTGAAAAGGGGACATCCTAAATAAATATGAAATGTGGGGGGGAAAATATGAACTTTGTCATGTGAAGTACATTTGGGATTAAATGTAAAACAGCTGTAAATGTTAGTTGGCCTGTGACTGAATGAGTAAGTATTTGAATACTGGCACACATCTACTCCACGCGTTGGCTGTGCTGTGCCTCAGCTGGACAGAGCTGGCTGCTGTGTGGTGACGGACTCCAACTAGCCGCAGATTGATTGCACTGTGAGAGGCCATGCCGTGTTAATGGATCTGTCGAGGCTCAACGCGCGTCAATGGGGAAAAGTGATTTTTATACCCAGGCTAGAGGGTGCAGGGGGTGTCCAGCCTGTCAGGGGGAGAGTGGATGGTCCTCCTGCAGAATAAATCATGCTGGGCTGCCCACAACCCTGCCAGCTCCGCTGACTTAGTCCAGAATCCAGATGATGCTGCCATGGTTTGGACCCTGGCAAGACTGCGCATATAGTATTTATACCAAGGGTTTTACCATTACAAATTAGAACACTTTTCATACATAGTCCCCTCATTTTAAGGTGCCATAAAATTTGGGACAAATTACTTAGTCTTAATTCTAGGCTTTCACCTTTGGTGTCGGTTGGTTTTCATCAATATGAGGACCAGAAGTATGCCAATGCCAGTCAAGGAAGCCATTATGAGGCTTCGAAATAAGAAAAAAGTCAAGAGATATAGGCTAAACAACAGACTTTCCAAAATTAACTACAGGTAGTCGTCGACTTACGACCTATGCAACTTACGACCGTTCGCCTTTACAACCGCGACTGTAATGTGTAGAAAGATGATACTGTACAGTACGTATATTGGTTATAACAATAATGAACAAAAAGAACGTTGTTAAAATATGTAAAAAGATGATAACAGTACTAAGACTGGTGATACAATGGTTATAACAGTAATGAACAAAGAAAATATTGATAAAATATGACTTAAAGATGATTATGATATCATTACACAGTATAATATATGTAAGGTAATTATAACATAAGCTGAATTGCAACCAGTTCCACTTATGACCGGTCGGTCGGAACCAATTACGGTCGTAAGTCGACGACTACCTGTATCTGGAATATCATTAAGAAAAGAAAGAGAGCACCAGTGTTTGGTATCATTGTCTTGCTATAGGATAAAGCACCATCCAATGAGTTTGAGGGCATTTGGTTTAACTTGAGCAGATAAGATGCTTATGTATGCTGCTATTAGAAGCTACATTATCAAAGAAGAATAGTGACCCAGAACATGTGGCAGTTCCTTTTGGCTTCCACACTTTGATCTTGCCATCACTCTGGGAAGTCAATCATGGTCTCATCTATCCCCAAGAGCTTTGCCCAAACCTCTGCAGGCTCTTTTAGGTACTTCTTAGCAATCTGTATCCTCGCCATTCTGTTTTATACATACAGTGCCCTCCATAATGTTTGGGGCCCATAATGTCTTGAATTGCCTCTGATTTGCTGCAATTTTAGATTTGGTATCACACAATTAACATGATTTTATACACAAGGTATGTTTATACATTTTGGGTTCACCATTTCAGGGCACCGTAATGTTTGGGACCCATAGCTTCACAGGTGTTTGTAATTGCTCAGGTGTGTTTAATTGCCTCTTTAATGCAGAAATAAGAGTGCTCTCATCACCCAGTCTTTCCTCTAGTCATTTTATCACATTTGGCTTCTTTGACTTTCAATGTTGTGCCAATGAAAGTCAAATATGCCATTATGAGACTGAGAAACAAGAATAAGATGGTTAGAGAAATCGGCCAAACCTAAGAAGAAAGTGAGCACTGGTGAGCTTACTAATCGTGATGGGACTGGCAGGTCAAGGAAGACCTCCACAGTTGATGACAGATTAATTCTCTCCATAATAAAGAAAAATCCCTAAACACCTGCCCAACAGATCAAAAACACTCTTCAGGAGTCAGGTGTGGATTTGTCAATGACCAATATCCACAGAAAACTTCATGACTAGAAATAAAGAGGCTACACTGCAAGATGCACCCACTGGTCAGCTGCAAAAACAGGATGGTCATATTACAGTTTGCCAAGAAGTACTTAACCCTAGAGGGCAATTACCACCTATTTTGTACTAGCCCTATAAAAGTGCCAATATCTAAAAAAAACTATGTACTGCACACACATGATTGAAGACTTAAATTAAAGAAGAGGTTTGTTCCATTCAGAAATTTGAGACAGAACATCATGTCAGAGCATGTACATAGAGTGTACACAAAAGTACACTAAAATACTAAAAGATTGCAAAGCGCCTCATTTGTTTTTTCTATAGTTTAGCACTGAATATCTGAATTTTTATGTCAAGGACAAACCCAGAACTACTTTATATTTGTGCACAAACTTGATGTCAACTTGATGAAATTTTAACTTCACATGTGTTTTATTCACATATATGAGAGTATAATTTTGTACAGCATGCCCAAAGTGTCCTTCATAAACCTAACACGTTCTAACAAATCTGCATCACTTTTAAAAAGGAACTTTATTTCAAAATTAGGTTAACAAGAGCCCTGTTAGCCAGTACAATTACAGGTTCACATCTATAGCATGTCCAAATCCGGCAATTATGTATGTCTGTATATTCATTCTGCTATGTGAATGCAGCGATATTCCTAAACTGTACATCACTTGAATATGGCACATTATACCATGTTGGAAAGGGCAGAAAACCTAGTACAAGAAGTGTGCCATGTTTTTCATTGGTTTGGTACTGAAATTACCTAGCAATGCATTTATGCAACAAAAAGAAGTAGTTCAAAATGATATTTGCTTACGTATAATCTCAGCAAAAACATTGGTTTCTTGAAAATGGCTAAACGGATTTTGAAATAAATTTTACAAAAATTTGCAAGACAAGCTTGTATTTCTCTTTTACATTATTGGCATTTGGCAGACGCTCTTATCCAGAGCGACGTACAGTTGATTAGACTAAGCAGGAGACAATCCTCCCCTGGAGCAATGCAGGGTTAAGCTCAAGGGTGCGTTGGCCCAACGGCTGGATCTTATTGTGGCTACACTGGGATTAGAACCACCGACCTTGCGTGTCCCAATCATTTACCTTAACCACTACGCTACAGGCCGCCCCTCTTATATTGGAACAAGATTTTTTGACATAGAGAATGGTATCAAGGATCGTTAGAATATGCCCTTTATTGTCTTGAGTCTGTGACGAGGTCAGGGTTGTAAATCATAAGCGTGACATGGGGGAGCCTGCCATTTCATTGCCCTGCATTGCAAATCAGAGGCTGAAAGGAATCTACACTGCTGTTCTCGCAAGCGGAGAGTCTCTTTAATAATTTGAGATGTCTAGACTCAACCACAAGGGGGCAGAGTGGATTGGGTTAAAAGAGCAGCTACAGATCTGGAAAAGGTCCTGTGGACAGAAGAGACAAAGATGAAGTTAAATCAGAGTGATAGCAAAATGGTAAATTCTTGAGTGGCCAAGTTAATCACCCGCTCAGAACCCAATTGAGCATGCCTCAATGTTGAAGAGAAAACTTAAGGGGACTAGCCCCGAAACAAGCAAATGCTAAAGATGGCCACAATACAGGCCTGGCAGAGCATCACCAGAGAAGACACCTGCAGACTTCAAGCAGCCTTTGCATGCAAAGGATATGCAAGAAAATACTAAACATGACTACCTCAATTCACACAATATTGCTGTGTCCGAGACATGACATTGCCCTGAAATAGGGCGACTATGTATAAACACTGCTGTAATTTCTACATGGTGAAGCCAAAATCTCAAATTATGGAGTATAGAGGCCAATAAATAAATGATAACCATCATGGAGGGCACTGTATATATTAATATAAGAATTGTGTATATCATTTCACAGAAGCATTAAAAGATGCCCTAGAACAGACACATCTTGAAAGGTATGGAGGGTCAAATAATTGTACAAAGACAAGAAAACCATTCACCCCTTGAGTAATACTATTTGCTGTATCTTTAAAACAAGCTGGTGTATGGACTTACAGATGTCCTGATACATTTACTCTTATGTGTAACACAGTAATGTTTTCAGTAGAAGCTTCCCACTACAAATAATGACAAGGTTAAAAAGGAAACTTTTTGCTCAGTCCTCTAATGCGTACCCCAAATTAAGTTTAATAGCAAATCTTTGCTTTCTGCAGTTGTGAGAATTATACTTGTCTAAAAAAAAAGTTTAAAAGCCACATTATTGTCTGTTATTAACAGAAGAAAATGGCCACAGGCTTCTATAAAGCAAAGCTGTTAGACAGAGGTAATCGATCTAGCCGAGAAAGCTAGCTTCCTCCTACGACTATCTGTCTTCTGTGGGAGCAAAACGACTCATCTGTGCCAATCAGAGGACCCTTCTGTAGGTCTTGAGTATAGCAGGTGATGAAGTAGGTTTGGGATTTCGTCAGTACATGTCAGGGAGAGTTATGAGGAAGGGAAATGGAGGAGGAAAAGGGCTCACGGTCCCCCATGCAGCCGTGTAAAATAGCATTGGTGTGACACAGTGTCACACAGCAGTGTTTAAAGCATGAATGCACAATATCTCATCTCTCCTCACTCATAGGAGAAAGTAACAAGCTTTGCAATGAAACTATGGCAGTACAGCTATGTGCAAATTGACTGCGCACTATCTGACAAGCTGAAGTGATGTTTTTTATAGGCTGGGTAAATGTGGTGAAAGTATCTGATGGTGAGGTCAACCCTCCCATAATGAAATGAGTAAACATGCTGAGGTTAATATGTGTTTGAATAAACAGGTGGTGAGCTGAGGGCGTGTTTCAAACCAGGTGTTGCAGTCATTGTGTATTTCAATAACAGTAGTTGAGGTGATTATATGTCTGAATAACAGGTGTTGGACCCATTGTGTCCTAATTAAAAATGTGTGAGGGTCAATTATGGTAACCGTAGACAAGAGAGATCTGTGTCCTATGCTAATTGATCTTGATTTGCATGACTGGCCACAGAAACAGTTAACCTATAACTCACCCTGTCATCTGGTAAACATGCTCATTGGTATGAAGTGAACTGAAACAACAGCCAAAACCAAGCTCTCCATAACAGGATCTATACTCGCTCCAATAGCTGTTGCTATTCTTGCTATCCTATACCATTCTCCTTCCCCCCTATACCAGACAGTCCCCTACACCATCCTTCTGTCAAGGAGACACTACCTCAGGAATGCAGATCTTCCATCCTGCATGCTTACATTTTGTTCCAATGAATTACCTTTGTTTTAGTTTTCGGACAACTCTATAAACTTTGTTGGTTCACTCCTCTTCTTGAGCACAGTAGAATCTTTAGGATACACTTTCATTCTGCGGCTGTGCTGCTTAGAGAAATGTCAAACAATTTCAAATTCTGCTCGCAAATACACTCTGAAACCCCGGAAATACTGTATATATACAGTACATTTTGCCTACTTAAGATTCATCCAGTATACTCATGGTCTGCATTCAGGAACAGATTGCATACTAATATAAGTATGTAGACAGTTCACATTTTGAGGACACAGTCGTTGGGAACCTGTTTCAGACACAGCTGAAGTTATACCTTATACCATTATTTGTTGCCTTTGAAGATCTGCAGATTTTCATGATTTTGTATTAGTCAGCTCTTAGTTAATTAATTTAAAACAGTTTTTTCACCTGGTTACTTGTGTCTGAATTGATTGCTGATTTTAAGGTGAAAACTAAAAACTAGCACACTCCTTGCTTCTCCAAGAGCAAGATAAACACCACACATTCCATTCTCTTCTCTTCTCCTCTCCTCCAACACAGTCTGCACCATTCTTCATACCCTTCAACATAGCCTACTCCAAGGACACTCAAATCTGGCCCTGGAGGGTAATAGTGCTTCCCACCTGGTAGTTAATCTCTCTTTTCCACCTGAAAGTTAATTGATTGATTAATGCCACTGATTGGCTAGAGATTCAGCTCATCTGGTGTACCAGGTCTAAATCAGTCCCTGATTGGAGGACAAAAATCAGCGGTGCTATTGGTCTCAAGGGCTAGATTGGAGTATCCCTGGCCTACAGTTTTCTCCTCTCCTGCGACTTGGTTTTTTCACCAATCACAATGCGTCTCAAATTCTAGTGTGGGGAGAGACAGATTTCCCTTACAGGAGTGAAACATACATCACATTACCAAAATAAAAAGGTGACATTGGTGAATTTAAAAAATGTGACCTTGGAAATAAGCAATGTTTTAGAATAAGCATGACACCAAAGCCAGCCCCTAAATGTGGCAGAAAGTGGACTTGCTATGTAATGCTAATGTGTGATGAGCATTCTTGGACAAAACAGCCATGGTTATTGAGATGAGCTTCACCCATTGATTGCATGTGAAGTATTTTGAGATTGTGAAAAGCAGTATATACATGCAGAAATGATGATTCTGATTATGATGATGATTATTTTTATTATTATTATGCTTGATGCATTGATACTGAACAGGTTGGTTTGTGAGACACAGCTGTAGTGGGAGAAATTTGCAGCATTGAGAATGGTGTGGTTATCAGTTAGAATAAATTCAGTGAGCTCTACTCCAGGGGTTGGACCAATACAGTTATTCTTACAGAAGATTCCTTACTGTGTACAAATGTTATTAAGAGGGCAACCTAAAATATGGACTTTATGAATAATTTCATCAATCTTCAAAATGAAGAAGCAGGTAATAACAAGTACCTCAGTAATTTTCTACAGGCACAGAATAATATAAGCTCATAGCTTATTAAATTCTGAACCTGCCTAGTTGTAAGCCATTTTGTCTCTAAGGCAGTTGCTGCAGCCAGAGGAGTGAGCCAAAATGGCTGCCTTTTTTTATAACATCCCAAGGGAGGTCTTCCCGCTTATGTGCTAGGGATTTGTTCCTTTATGATCTCCTGTTTCAAAATGATTGCACTGGGACTTTTATCTTTAGAATATGATAATTTATATCTTTTCATTAAAACAAGCAATTGCCAAGACTCTACTCAAAGGAATTGTTGGTCATAGCAATCCTGTAGAACTCTACCCAATTAATACCATATGAAAAACAACATGTTGGCAAGTGGCAACAATGCAATCCTATGTATAATGTGTTCTGGTCTTCTAATACTGAATTAATGAAATATTTATTTGAGTTGAGACTTCAGCATGCCTTGGGCTGGTGAGCTTATATATGTATTTTTAAAATAAACCTTCTGTGCTTGCTCACTGTGTTAAACATTCATTTGCTTTTAATTGAGCCCATAGGGCACAAAGAGAATAACTCTATGTCAGAGATATGTTTCAGGTGAACATTACTTATGTTATTGGAATTATTCATTAATACTACTTTTGGTTCTCTGTAATAGGATTGGTTGCTGTTTGACTGATGTACTATGTTAGCATTACACAAGCCAACTGTAAAAAAAAGAAAGAAATATGCTATGTATCCTGAAAATGTTTGCATTTTTCATGACTGATGAAAATATATTCACAGAATGAATTATTTTCATTATTTCATACCCCCATTCATAGCCCATTCATAATGGGTTCTAAAATGCTCTGCAAATACCCAGTCCAATATACCATAAGTTTAGTTACCATGGCACCCACTGAGTTGGCAATAAAGCTACTTGAATGTGAATTTATGTGGCAAATTCACACAGGCTTCTGTGAGTCAGTCGTGCTGAAGCTGCCACACTGCCCCCATATTTACGCATGTGTTGGAGGGCTTAATTCACTCCTGAAGCCATTCTTAATGGAGATTAGTCTGTAGATATAAACACTTCAATGACTCTCTTAAGATCCTCTTACGGACCCATTCATCTCAATGCAGGGTAAACAAGCAGACAGCGAATGCTCGCAGTGATAAGGTTTTGACTCGAGGTTCGAAGGGCTGATGTTACTGTGGGTCTGTATTTAATCCATGTGTTCTTGTCATCTTTTTCTTGTTTGTTCTCATTTTGCGGATTACTCTCTCTACCCCGGGCAAAGCCATTACAATTAATCCTTTTCATGTAAACAACCTCTTTACAGTAATAATGTAAGTTCTTGACATACAGCAGTTCTTCCACGGTAGATAGGAGAGAAAACCACTTTGCTGCCCCCTGTTGCCCAGAAGTGTTACATTTCATCCCAGAGTATGGGAACACGAAAAACCTGCAGTCCTGGCTTGTGGAAAAATGTGCTTCTAGTGTATTGCACCTTAAAACTGGGAGTGGGTTCTGCCCAAATCAGACATTCGGAGAGCAGGAGAAGACCAGTTACATCACAGATACTGCATAATATTGGTGCTTTTTACAGTGATGCGGTGCAATTGCAGTAATATACTTAAATGTTTAAGTAACATTTACGTAAACAAGCTTAGTCGTGGTAAGAGTCAAACTAGATGTGATGTCCTATACTATAATTTCTAACACCAAACCACCATATGTTAGTACTGAACCATATGTTACTGCTGAACAGTAGACTATGCATCATACTACAAACATGTTGCTAGTTTGTTTCAAGGTCTGCAAGGCTACAGCTAAATATACATTTCTCAATTAATCATCCTGGTCAAATTCAACAAGGTGGAAAAAATAGATAGTCATGCTACACGTCCCACCCCTCACACACCTCTGGCCCCTTGGCTGAAAAACCCTGCCCACATGGAGTGATTGACAGTCGAATGTGTTGACAGCAAAAGAGGAAAAAGGGAAGATTTAAATGCAAACATGTTTCTCATTTGCATTAGCATTAGCGTTATGGCAGGGTTGCACTGGCAGTCCAAAGAGAAAGTGACCATCAAATTAACAATTGCATAAAAAATTTTCACCTTGGCATAAATGATGCCATAAATTACTCAAATGAGGAAATATAAATGCAATTTGAAATTGTTTTTGCATTTAGCTTTTCATTTTGCCTAGAAATGACGCACACAGTAGAAGTAAAGGAAACCATCATATGTGTTATATTTTAGCATAAGGTAAATGTTTACATTGTATACAGCCCTAGCCAAAAAAGGCAAGGGCATCAGTTAAATGATGAGAGTAATAATAATAGCATCACTGTCAATTAGCGATCCTTTTAGTCTGTCAGGAAGAAAGAGACAGACAGTGTGTATAGCTGTATAGTATCTCCTGAAAGCATCTCTTTAAAGTGCATTTCACAGCTTCCATATGCGGAAATGGCATGTCAGGTTTTATAAGCATGAGCAGACAGGCTAACAGTGGCAGCTCAAGAGGCACCCCACATATATAAGTCATTTTTACCATTATGAGAGCAACATGCACTAGATCTTGGAGACAATACAATTATCTGTCTCTATTTGCACTGTGTGCTGTAGTGTCCTTGGAGATCGGGGGGTGGAATGAGGGGGTGGTTGGAGGTGGGTTTAAATGTTAATGAGGAGCGCTGACATGCTGACAGCCACAGAACACATTCTGCTCACTTAAATATCACTGTTAATTAACACAGAGAGGCCGGCTGACAGCTGCATGATGGATGGCAGGGAGTAGACCGGAGCATTTAGAGAGAGGCAGATTAATTTATTAATTAAACATTAAACAAGGAGCTGCTCTTAGATTTAGACCTTTCAGGCACGGTGGCAGTGGGAGGGGGTTCACCGGAGGAGGTGTGCATGTGTCGACTGGGCACCTGGGGAGCGATGGCTAATTTATGACAACTTTGTATCCACTCAAGAGAAGAGAAAAGGAAGTTACCCAGTGAAATTGAAAATGTAAATTAAATATAAATTGCTTTACTGTCTGAATTTTAATTTACCACACCAGAAACAGGCCAAGCCTAAAATCTCCTCCAGCGTATCTTGCATTCTCGCGCCAGTTTTTTTTCAATTTGGCATCGGCACACCATTGAACTTGTGGCTTCAAAAGCTTCAAAAGTGCATCAGTAGTTTCGGCGGGAAGATGTGGGTGTGGACGAGAATTCTTTTTGTCAAAGCAGAGGTCTTGCCATCTCTTAAAAAGGGGAGCAAGTTGCTGCCATCTGCAAAAATCTCCACTTCCTATTCAACTTGGTGTAGATTGCTTGATTGAAGTGAACAGTTAATAGTTTTTTTGGGGGGAAAGTATTTCTGGCTGGTGTTTGGGTAGTAAGTGTTAGGGATGTGGTTGGCAGTGGCTCTCAGCTGTGTGAATGTGTTGGTGTGCTTCAGCTGCAGTGATCGTTGTGTTGGAGGTGGGTGAAGTGCGAGAGTACAGTCGTCCTGGGAGGCCCCAGGATGCTCGGAGTGATTGACTGAGCAAAGTGAAAGGAAATGGAATTTGCTCTGGGTGTGAAACAGTGTGGCATTTCTTTGCCTGTGCGGACCATAGCACTTACAGAGCGGATTGGGTCCCCTGCAGGAGTACTGCAGCGCCTGACCCGAAACTTCTCCCTCGCTGAAGATGGCACCGCATTAAGTACGCCGCGCTCCGGGGGGGGGGGGGGGGGCGCAAATCAGAGGAAACAGCCTGGCCTGACGGGAGGGATCCTCAGGGGAGCAGCTCCTCAACTCCAGCCAGCAGGCCCATCTTATCGCTCTGTGGATGTGTGATTGCACCCTGTGTCAATAGGAGGGGCAGATTTCAGAGAGATAGGAGAGGACAGAGGTATTGTGGTAAGGGGTAGGGGCGGGTGGGTGATTGGGAATGAATGCAAGTACACTCATGCTGGGTAATGCTGAAACCCGGCCCCGAAACACAGCGCACACTCCATTAACCCTGCAGCTCTGCTCCCCAGGAGACCCGCGCAATCCACCCTTGGACAGCGTGTGAGACGCACACGCGGTGGGACGCGTGAACCGCCACAGACACTCTCCAGGCCGTGGCGGCAGTTCACTTCGCCGCAGTCTCCCGAGGTCAGATTCAGTTTCGCATCATTTTTCAAACCTGCGAGAGCTACGGTCCGATAATCTGTTTCAGCGCTAGATTTACCAGCATATAACCGCACCGGGCCTCAGGAGGGTCTTTCTCCTCCACATCTTTTCTTTCAGCCTCTTTCTGCTGAATGGGTGGAATTTTGCCCATGTTAGTGCTTCTCAGTTGTTGTAGCTTGTCCCAGCTCTGCAGGGGTTCCTGGTATATAACAATAACAAGGTTTAATTCCAAACTGCAGCAGTGCGCCACAATGCTCAGCACCACTAAAAGCATGTACAATCAGACATCTTGAGCCCATCTTCTGTCTATCAGTGCATCGAATACACAGTACACCCAAGCTCTCAACAGTGTTCACTTTAGCCTATGGTTTCAAATGTCAGTGAATAAGACAGCATTAAAACTGCATTATACATCCTTATTCATATTTTTTAGTACAACACAAAAAGCATTTTTATAAGGTAGCCAAGGTTTCCAGATAGATACATTTGAGACATGGATTGTTTCTCTATGATATACTCCAATACAATCCAAAATGTAATTTCAGTAGTGCTAATTGTAACCTTTAGTGGAGTTTTTCATCTGGCCAACCACATTTACTAACATTTATTCATTTGAGATAAAATCAGATCTGAAGTTTAACCAGAGATTTACTGGATGGTTAGTCTATCACTTATCATGGACGTTCCCATAAATGGCAGGAATTCTGCATCAATTTGCTGCTTGGTTATGAATTGATGTGAACAGTGATTAAAACATGCAGATATATATTTTTTGCTGATATGATTTCATGTGCAGCCCTGACGTACCTACAGTACAGAAACGTTGAAACATCCACTGTGTTACAAGTACTTTGCATCCTGATCCTTGTGCAGTCTGCCCCCATCTGGCAGCATGAGGAACTGATAGATTTTTTATTCAGGAAACTGAGGTTAAAAGAGAACTTGTAAAATTGCCATATAAACTGGTTTTATTTAGCCAGCTTGCTAAAAAAAAAAACAGGAAATAAAGCAAATGTGCCATATTTATTGTGAACATTCAGCTAGCTAGTGAAGTAGCTATGGCTGCAAACTGGCAAGGACACAGAAATCCACACTGTTTGTTTCTAAAATAGAAACCTGCCATATAAACTGCAGTTTTACTCAGTTAAAAAGATTGCCATCTTTAAATTATAAATCAAGGATTAAAGGTTGTGTGAGCCTTTCACTTGCTGGACAATATGCTGGCCTCATTTAAACTTAAAAGTATGACCGTTCAAACCATTAAAATATTCCCTTCCTGTGACCTTTTCATCCACGGGATGTACTCTACTGTTAATATTGGATGCTTTTGCTTTTAACCAGGAGTATAGCATATACATTAATAATATTAGCATCCTGGCTCATTTGCAAAGGAAATTGCTCTGTTATTGCTCAGAGCTCATTGCTCTGTTAAGGCATAGGAACAGATGGCAAATGTCTGAAATTTAATCCAGGTACTGTTTGCTGGCTCTAGGCACAGCTTTTAGAATTGGATCTACGTGGTCATTCTCAGAAACAATAGAGCAGACCCTCAGCTGTGTCTTGATGCCTCTAGGTTGAGCCCTCTTATTTCACTTGCATAGTATAGCAAAAATTGAGACAGATTTTGTCAAATAGGCCAAAAACATTGGTACATAAAGGTGGTGTGTCTTTGTTATTCCTGGTTGTCTGACCCTACACTGGAGATAATACAACTTAATCTAGTTCCAAATTCAGCAGATGGAGTGTTTACACCACCCCCCAAACCACCACATGTGACACAGCCCATCATCCCTGTTCACTGCAGAGGCTTCATGTTAAATTCAGGGCTCAATTTAATATTGCACACATTCACAAATTAATATTGCATGCACAGTTATTACATAAGTTTCATTTTCAACATGCAGTCTTACATTTCCAAAATAATAAAAAAGTTCCCCAAAAACAGGTTCCACAATTATTGGCACCTCTGGTTTATACTTTGTACAAACACCCCAGGCAAAGATGACAGCTATGAGTCTTTTCCTGTAATTTGTCATATGCTTAGAGAACACATTTGGAGGACTTTTTGACCATTTCTCCATGCAGAACTTTTCAGAATCATTGATATCCTTGGGATATCCCCCTCTTCAGTTCAGACCACAGGTCTGGAGACTGAGATGGCCATTGCAGAACATGATTGTTGTTTTTACTGAAACATTTCTGTGTGGGTTTTGATGTATGCATGGAGTCAATGGAAAATCAACCTACAACTGTCAAGACTACCAGATGTTCTGCCAATATTTCTTGCTAATTTGTTGTATTCATTGTGCCATTGATTTTAATAGTGCCCCTGGACCATTGGCAGCAAAACATCTCATCAATGACCCCCTGCAATATTTGACAGTAGGTATGCTTCTCCCTGTATGCATTCCATTTTGCCACCAAACATTTTGATGGAGTGTATGGCCAAAACATTACATTACATTACATTACATTACATTACATTAATGGCATTTGGCAGACGCTCTAATCCAGAGCGACGTACAACAAAGTGCATACCCATAACCAGGGCTAAGTGCGCTGAAAGACCCTAGAGGGAAGTACAATTTCAATTGCTACCCGTACAGCAAAGATAAGGACCAGGGCCTATCTTTTTTTTATTTTTTATTTTTTTTATCAACAAATAAACAAACAACAAAGCAAAAGTGACCAAACTTAACTATCCAAATATTGCTTACCTAGCCAACTAAAAATACCGAAACACTACATAAATACAAAGACAACAATTAAGGTTCACAGGGAGGTAGGGAGGGATGTGGAGAGGTGCTGCTTGAAGAGGTGCGTCTTCAGTTTGCGCTTGAAGGTGGGGAGAGATTCTACAGTTCTGACCTCGACGGGGAGTTCGCTCCACCACCGTGGAGCCAGAACAGACAGTAGTCGTGAGCGTGAGGTGGAGGTTTGGAGAGGGGGAGGTGCCAAGCAGCCTGTGGAGGCTGAACGAAGAGGTCTGGCAGGGGTGTAGGGTCTGATGATTTTTTGTAGGTAAGCTGGGGAAGACCCCTTAACTGCTTGGAAGGCTAGCACCAGTGTTTTGAATTTGATGCGAGCCATGACAGGCAGCCAGTGGAGGGAAGTAAGCAGGGGGGTGACGTGTGAGTATTTGGGAAGGTTGAAGACCAGACGAGCTGCTGCATTCTGGATAAGTTGGAGGGGTCTGATGGCGGACGCTGGGAGGCCAGCCAAGAGGGAATTGCAGTAGTCCAGGCGGGACAGAACCATCGCTTGGACCAGGAGCTGGGTCGAGTAGGGGGTGAGAAAGGGGCGGATTCTCCGTATGTTGTATAGGAAGAACCTGCATGACCGGGTCACCGCCGCAATGTTCTCGGAAAGGGACAGTCTGCTGTCCATCACCACGCCGAGGTTCCTTGCACTGGGTGATGGCGTGAGTGTGGTATCCCCGAGGGAAATGGAGAGATCCAGGTGGGGAGAGGTATTAGCAGGGATGAATATCATTTCAGTCTTGCCTGGGTTGAGCTTTAGATAGTGGTTGTCCATCCAGCTCTGGATGTCACATTGGCCATAGCACTCCTCCAGTCATAATTCTAATGAGGTTTGGCAAACTCAAGGTGCTTGGTTTGTTTTATTGTACTCAGTAAGGGCTATCTTCGTGCCACCATTTCAAAGAGTTTGCTGCTAAAATGTTGTGTCAAGGAAACGACAGTGCCATTTAATGTTTTTTTGTTTTTTGTTTTTTTTGACTTGGTGACCCTAAAACAACCAATCTCTGCAAATTTGTAACTGCATTCCTTGGGTTACTTATGGCCTCCCTCTCCATCTTCCTTACTGTCCGTGGGGATAATATGCACTTGCATTCTCTTCCTGGGAAGTTTGCAACTATTCCATCTTTTACATCTTTTTATCATTGCCCTTCCGGTGCCAAGTGGTATGTTTAACCACTTATGTATGTTTTTGTACTCATTACCTGACTTGTGTTGATCAATTACCATCTGTCTCTTCTGAATTGACAGTGCTTTGGCTTTTCCCATGCTGATGGTTGACAGAGGGATTTTGCATGTTTGTTACCTCATCTTTACACTCTAGTGAAACAGGAAGTGATGGAATGACAGTATAGTCATTCCAGCCTGAGATTAACTAAATTCAAGTAAAGTTCTATCGCCGATTTCACTTTATATAGTTTTATTTGCGATAATTGTTAGGGGTGCCAATAATGTTGGCATCTGTGCTTTTCAGAAATTTTTATACTGAAATAATAAACATTTTAACATGAGTAAATGTATTTAAATAAATGTATATAATTTTCCTGTATGTTTGAACATGAAATATAAATAATTAGCCTTTTATATGCAGCCGTTTTTCTCCATTTTTATTAATGGTGCCAATAATTCTGGAGCGCATTGTATTTTCCATTAAATTAATTTCAAATAACATTGTAATACTTGCGTATTGTTTGTGTATTTTCCCACCCACTTCCTGGAAAACGATTTGAATTTAGATTTTACGTCATTGTTTACCAGTGATGTTCCCCTCCTCATTTGACGGCAGTCAAATCGACCCCCTGCCCTTCAAAAATCACCCCGAAACATCTTATTTTGGATGTTTAGCCGATTTTCACTTGATTGGTGTTCCTGGACTTTGATACTTTTGTGACACGCTCCTTCACACTTCGCATGAAAGATGCGACATTAGTGTTCATTGTATCATAATTGAGCTGAAAACGAATGTTCACAAAACAGAATTGCGGAGTCATGTCTTGGCTACAGATAATAAATGGCCATTACTGTCACAAAAGTGAAAGGATATCGTTAACTTTGAACTACTTATAAAAATCAATCCTCCATTTCCCAAGTTTCAGTCTGGCTCACAGAGCCTTTGCGCGACGCCCCATCGAAGAGCGCGCGAGTAGATATAATGCTCCCGTCTCGAACGACACTAAAACAGCCATTTATCCTGACAAATGGCCCGTCTCCTGTGAAATCATGGCCTTGGCAGCCCTGTACTCTAGCACCGCAGAGAGAAGCGCCCTCTTGGGGTGAATAAATGCTACCTTTTCTGGAGGGATTATTCAGGGTTTATGCAAGGTGAAAGGCCCACAAGAAAGCACTTAAAAGGCCTTCCTCTCTTCATACAAACACTTCTACACTCTGGCCACTGTAAGAATACATTTCCTCACATGGAATTGGAGAATATGTGGTAAGAGAAGGCCACTAGGTTCACACTCTGGAGACAATAAATCCTGATGCAATTAATGAAGGATTTGATATGCTGTAACCCCGTGTCTTCTTGTAGACCAAGTGTCATTTATCCCTTGCCTTTCAATCCAGTCACTATGTAACCTACCCATAAGCATTTGTGTTATACATGTATAAAAACACACATATTGCTTTGTTCTTTTGATTGGACTTCACTGCTTCACGTTTAAACACACCAATACATTTCCAAAACACAGCTAGCAAGGACCATTTTGTTATGAGAAAATTATTATAGATTAGGACAAACTGAAAATATGTATTTTTCATTTAGGGTATGTGTGGAATGTTCCATAAGGGCAGTGCAACCAAGCAGTTCATCCGAAATAGTTAAAAGGCCAGAACAGGTGTCCAGTTGAAAGAAAACAGAATGAGATTGGCCTTCCTATGGCAATGTCTGCGTAATCACAATTTCAATGCAAATGTATGAATTTATAGGCATCGGTGTTTTTCACCTTCACTGACGGAGACATGAAACGCCATGTCGCAATGGCAAATGTGATAATCAGGAACAATAGCAATTTACACCTGGGTCCAACTCCGGAGCAGCTCCTCTGTGTGTGTGATGTCTGATATGAAGCATCTAATGAACACTGCTTTCAGGTTTAACAAGATGTCCCATTAAATAAATGCCAAAACGGATGTCTTTTTAAAAAGTTGTTTATTTCAGCTTAATGAAAGCCCTGCTCTTCACTCCATATCATTGTCACTAACTGGATCATGAGGGTAAATATTAGTTTGCCCATTTCAACAATAATGCTGATAACAATAAAAATAAAAAAGTTAACACAAAAGAATCTTCATACCTACACAAATAATTAATATATGATCCTTTTAGTTAATCCAAGGATCACAGCTCTGCATGCAAGACTATTAAAAACTCTAATCTGTGATTGCTACTCTAGACACAGTTGTTCTTCTAGTATTCCTATTAAGATTATTCACTACAGCTTTAGGGGTAAGAAGGGGTAAGAACAGTGTTAAAACACTGCAATCTTCTGAGGTACTCTAGGTCCCTAAGAATATTTAAATACAAGACAATCTGATTTCTCAAAACAATACTAATCCAAGTACTGGTCATTTGTTTCTTTTTTTCACAATTTTAAAGCAAGGTTATGTCCCTCTCTTTCAATGGACTAAAAAATTATAGCTGTTTAAAAACAATACATCCATTATCAGCTCCAGCTTTTTATCGCTCCAGTGTTTTAAGAATATACGAATAAAAAAAGGTCCTTGAGATTGGCGGACAGGGATGCTTCGATGCGTCGGGAGTGGGGGTGGGGGTTTGCGGCGAATGCAGTCCCCCACTCGCTGTCCCCCTAGGTCGCCTGTTGCGTAGCACGTTGTCAAACTGAAAACGCCGTTGGCCACCAACTGCTGGTCACGATTTCACAAATGCATTCCATCGTTTCCAGATTGATGGGAAAGGCGGCTGTAAATGTTAAAACTGTCAGTGGAGGCCACGGCCTGCCTACGTGTGTTGCAGCCCTGCCCCAACAGCCCAGTTTGGAGCCGCTGTGCATCTCCGCATCTCTGCCGGAAAGCTCTTTCGGCCGCTGCAGTGAAGCCTCCAGAGAACAGGCTGCTACAGCAGTGTTACTGCAGCAAAGCCTCCAGAGAACAGGCTGCTACAGCAGTGTTACTGCAGCAAAGCCTCCAGAGAACAGGCTGCTACAGCAGTGTTACTGCAGCAAAGCCTCCAGAGAACAGGCTGCTACAGCGGTTACTGCAGCAAAGTCTCCAGAGAACAGGCTGCTACAGCGGTTACTGCAGCCCTAACCACATCCTGGCCGTGGCCACAATATCTGCACCTAAATTCTGGATTATGTCATAATGTTCACTATCCTTTTGGCTTGAATGCTACAAGTGTTAGTCACTAACACAGTCAGACGGTTGTAACAGTTCTGCAGAGATCTGCGGGTGGTTTCCCCAACAGCAATCTATATTTATCTCGCCGCTCCCAGGTGATTCAATCTTGTGTGTAACTGGTTTCTCCTCAGGGGCGTGCCAACCCTGTGGGCTGCACCACTGACGGTACTAAATATCCTTTGCTGCCCCCTGTAGGCTTTACAATGCAATGCAGCTGGCGAGGATCTTGTGAATTATAAAATCCGCTTCTGAATACCGCCAGTCACATTCACAAGCTAACATAAAAAATAAAAATAAAGTAAAACTCAACGAATGATACAAACACCTGTGAGCATGACTGAAGGCCACAAGGTTTTGTGTATTTGCTTACGTTATTCGGTTGGTCTTTCTGTATATATTAAAACAAGAAAACATTTGACATATATTGGTAAAGCTGCCTCCTGGTGCAGTGTCCTGAGTCTTCAGTGCTGTTCTACACTGGAGTCTAAATGAGTCGTGTCCACACCACACAAGATAACGGATCCACTCCCTCCCATTAAAGAGCATTGTGGCCATGACTGACCGCCAACCAAAGCAGCCCTGTTTCATTAATGGAATGGTCTTCATTTGCAAGTGTCAAAAAAGCTTTTTGTCTCGCCCACCGTTCAACAACCAATGCCTGGTATACAAAACTAACCCCTAACTGCTCTACCATAATCTGACAGGGTTCTTTCACATGTAACTACATTTCATTTCCCTCCATAGTTTTGCTATATGCACGTATATATACTCCGCTTTTGCCGTTGCCATGGTGTTGCCGCCCACCCTTCCACCCCCCACCTTTCAGTACCAATAAAACAAACGGTAAAATCAGAATAATAGCAAAATAAAAAAGTATAAATCAAATAGAGTAAGTAAAAAAAATTCTCCACCATCTACTGCAAGAAACTAGCTGACCAAAATAGGGTGAATGGAGGAGGGAGAAAAAAAATATATATATATATATGAAAAACACATTCAAATGTCTCTCCCGGAAGCTCATAACCGGATCTGCAAATTCAGTCTGCGCCTGGCGATGGCGCCAGTGAGCTCCAGACCGTGAGCCTGTGACGCTGGGTCGTGTTGTGTTGCTCCAGGGTGGCAGTGGGGTGTGGGGGGCGGGTTAGGCGCCTGGGGGGAGGGTGCAGGGGGCTCCAGGCAGCGGTGGGCGGGGGTTCCTGGGAGTAGGCCCTGACGTCGCAGCAGGACTGGTTCTCCACTTTGGCGACGGCCCGCCCCTGACACAGCCGCCGGTGACGCAGGAGCCGGTCCGTCCGGGAGAAATTCTGAGCAAGAGGAGAGACAGAGAAAGCTTATGGGTGGGCTCGACAAAACAATGTCACTAATCATTAGTCACTAGTCATTAGTTTCGTTTCACGCGCTTTCGTTCTTATCGAGGGCCTGATTTACCAACACTATCAGCGCGTGGAAGACGTTTTAGTACACAGAAATTACACAATCAATGTCTAGTGCAAAAGAAATGCCATGACCAATCACTGGTCATGATATTGGTTCTGCATGTGCCACATTACATCACATTTATTTGGCTTTTATCCAAAGTGACATGCGATAAGTGCATAGGAAAAGTCACTGGAAGGACTGCAGAACGCAGGTCAGAGAAGGTATAATTCTCATGAAGTGGGTAAAGTATCAGTTATCCACAGCCATGAACATGCTAAAGGCCGTAGCAAATCAGGCCCAGAATGCATACGCCAACCCATAAGCATTTGTGTGTTATACATGTATAAAAACACACATATTACTTTGTTCTTTTGATTGGACTTCACTGCTTCACGTTTAAACACACCAATACATTTCCAAAACACAGCTAACAAGGACCATTTTGTTATGAGAAAATTATTACAGATCAGGACAAACTGAAAATATGTATTTTTCATTTAGGGTATGTGTGGAATGTTCCATAAGGGCAGTGCAACCGAGCAGTTCATCCGAAATAGTTAAAAGGCCAGAACAGGTGTCCAGTTGAAAGAAAACAGAATGAGATTGGCCTTCCTATGGCAATGTCTGCGTAATCACAATTTCAATGCAAATGTATGAATTTATAGGCATCTGTGTTTTTCACCTTCACTGACGGAGACATGAAACGCCATGTCGCAATGGCAAATGTGATAATCAGGAACAATAGCAATTTACACCTGGGTCCAACTCCGGAGCAGCTCCTCTGTGTGTGTGATGTCTGATATGAAGCATCTAATGAACACTGCTTTCAGGTTTAACAAGATGTCCCATTAAATAAATGCCAAAACGGATGTCTTTTTAAAAAGTTGTTTATTTCAGCTTCATGAAAGCCCTGCTCTTCACTCCATATCATTGTCACTAACTGGATCATGAGGGTAAATATTAGTTTGCCCATTTCAACAATAATGCTGATAACAATAAAAATAAAAAAGTTAACACAAAAGAATCTTCATACCTACACAAATAATTAATATATGATCCTTTTAGTTAATCCAAGGATCACAGATCTGCATGCAAGACTATTAAAAACTCTAATCTGTGATTGCTACTCTAGACACAGTTGTTCTTCTAGTATTCCTATTAAGATTATTCACTACAGCTTTAGGGGTAAGAAGGGGTAAGAACAGTGTTAAAACACTGCAATCTTCTGAGGTACTCTAGGTCCCTAAGAATATTTAAATACAAGACAATCTGATTTCTCAAAACAATACTAATCCAAGTACTGGTCATTTGTTTCTTTTTTTCACAATTTTAAAGCAAGGTTATGTCCCTCTCTTTCAATGGACTAAAAAATTATAGCTGTTTAAAAACAATACATCCATTATCAGCTCCAGCTTTTTATCGCTCCAGTGTTTTAAGAATATACGAATAAAAAAAGGTCCTTGAGATTGGCGGACAGGGATGCTTCGATGCGTCGGGAGTGGGGGTGGGGGTGTGCGGCGAATGCAGTCCCCCGCTCGCTGTCCCCCTAGGTCGCCTGTTGCGTAGCACGTTGTCAAACTGAAAACGCCGTTGGCCACCAACTGCTGGTCACGATTTCACAAATGCATTCCATCGTTTCCAGATTGATGGGAAAGGCGGCTGTAAATGTTAAAACTGTCAGTGGAGGCCACGGCCTGCCTACGTGTGTTGCAGCCCTGCCCCAACAGCCCAGTTTGGAGCCGCTGTGCATCTCCGCATCTCTGCCGGAAAGCTCTTTCGGCCGCTGCAGTGAAGCCTCCAGAGAACAGGCTGCTACAGCAGTGTTACTGCAGCAAAGCCTCCAGAGAACAGGCTGCTACAGCAGTGTTACTGCAGCAAAGCCTCCAGAGAACAGGCTGCTACAGCGGTTACTGCAGCAAAGTCTCCAGAGAACAGGCTGCTACAGCGGTTACTGCAGCCCTAACCACATCCTGGCCGTGGCCACAATATCTGCACCTAAATTCTGGATTATGTCATAATGTTCACTATCCTTTTGGCTTGAATGCTACAAGTGTTAGTCACTAACACAGTCAGACGGTTGTAACAGTTCTGCAGAGATCTGCGGGTGGTTTCCCCAACAGCAATCTATATTTATCTCGCCGCTCCCAGGTGATTCAATCTTGTGTGTAACTGGTTTCTCCTCAGGGGCGTGCCAACCCTGTGGGCTGCACCACTGACGGTACTAAATATCCTTTGCTGCCCCCTGTAGGCTTTACAATGCAATGCAGCTGGCGAGGATCTTGTGAATTATAAAATCCGCTTCTGAATACCGCCAGTCACATTCACAAGCTAACATAAAAAATAAAAATAAAGTAAAACTCAACGAATGATACAAACACCTGTGAGCATGACTGAAGGCCACAAGGTTTTGTGTATTTGCTTACGTTATTCGGTTGGTCTTTCTGTATATATTAAAACAAGAAAACATTTGACATATATTGGTAAAGCTGCCTCCTGGTGCAGTGTCCTGAGTCTTCAGTGCTGTTCTACACTGGAGTCTAAATGAGTCGTGTCCACACCACACAAGATAACGGATCCACTCCCTCCCATTAAAGAGCATTGTGGCCATGACTGACCGCCAACCAAAGCAGCCCTGTTTCATTAATGGAATGGTCTTCATTTGCAAGTGTCAAAAAAGCTTTTTGTCTCGCCCACCGTTCAACAACCAATGGCTGGTATACAAAACTAACCCCTAACTGCTCTACCATAATCTGACAGGGTTCTTTCACATGTAACTACATTTCATTTCCCTCCATAGTTTTGCTATATGCACGTATATATACTCCGCTTTTGCCGTTGCCATGGTGTTGCCGCCCACCCTTCCACCCCCCACCTTTCAGTACCAATAAAACAAACGGTAAAATCAGAATAATAGCAAAATAAAAAAGTATAAATCAAATAGAGTAAGTAAAAAAAATTCTCCACCATCTACTGCAAGAAACTAGCTGACCAAAATAGGGTGAATGGAGGAGGGAGAAAAAAAAAAAATATATATATATGAAAAACACATTCAAATGTCTCTCCCGGAAGCTCATAACCGGATCTGCAAATTCAGTCTGCGCCTGGCGATGGCGCCAGTGAGCTCCAGACCGTGAGCCTGTGACGCTGGGTCGTGTTGTGTTGCTCCAGGGTGGCAGTGGGGTGTGGGGGGCGGGGGGTCTGTCAAACGGTTAGGCGCCTGGGGGGAGGGTGCAGGGGGCTCCAGGCAGCGGTGGGCGGGGGTTCCTGGGAGTAGGCCCTGACGTCGCAGCAGGACTGGTTCTCCACTTTGGCGACGGCCCGCCCCTGACACAGCCGCCGGTGACGCAGGAGCCGGTCCGTCCGGGAGAAATTCTGAGCAAGAGGAGAGACAGAGAAAGCTTATGGGTGGGCTCGACAAAACAATGTCACTAATCATTAGTCACTAGTCATTAGTTTCGTTTCACGCGCTTTCGTTCTTATCGAGGGCCTGATTTACCAACACTATCAGCGCGTGGAAGACGTTTTAGTACACAGAAATTACACAATCAATGTCTAGTGCAAAAGAAATGCCATGACCAATCACTGGTCATGATATTGGTTCTGCATGTGCCACATTACATCACATTTATTTGGCTTTTATCCAAAGTGACATGCGATAAGTGCATAGGAAAAGTCACTGGAAGGACTGCAGAACGCAGGTCAGAGAAGGTATAATTCTCATGAAGTGGGTAAAGTATCAGTTATCCACAGCCATGAACATGCTAAAGGCCGTAGCAAATCAGGCCCAGAATGCATACGCCAACCCATAAGCATTTGTGTGTTATACATGTATAAAAACACACATATTACTTTGTTCTTTTGATTGGACTTCACTGCTTCACGTTTAAACACACCAATACATTTCCAAAACACAGCTAACAAGGACCATTTTGTTATGAGAAAATTATTACAGATCAGGACAAACTGAAAATATGTATTTTTCATTTAGGGTATGTGTGGAATGTTCCATAAGGGCAGTGCAACCGAGCAGTTCATCCGAAATAGTTAAAAGGCCAGAACAGGTGTCCAGTTGAAAGAAAACAGAATGAGATTGGCCTTCCTATGGCAATGTCTGCGTAATCACAATTTCAATGCAAATGTATGAATTTATAGGCATCTGTGTTTTTCACCTTCACTGACGGAGACATGAAACGCCATGTCGCAATGGCAAATGTGATAATCAGGAACAATAGCAATTTACACCTGGGTCCAACTCCGGAGCAGCTCCTCTGTGTGTGTGATGTCTGATATGAAGCATCTAATGAACACTGCTTTCAGGTTTAACAAGATGTCCCATTAAATAAATGCCAAAACGGATGTCTTTTTAAAAAGTTGTTTATTTCAGCTTCATGAAAGCCCTGCTCTTCACTCCATATCATTGTCACTAACTGGATCATGAGGGTAAATATTAGTTTGCCCATTTCAACAATAATGCTGATAACAATAAAAATAAAAAAGTTAACACAAAAGAATCTTCATACCTACACAAATAATTAATATATGATCCTTTTAGTTAATCCAAGGATCACAGATCTGCATGCAAGACTATTAAAAACTCTAATCTGTGATTGCTACTCTAGACACAGTTGTTCTTCTAGTATTCCTATTAAGATTATTCACTACAGCTTTAGGGGTAAGAAGGGGTAAGAACAGTGTTAAAACACTGCAATCTTCTGAGGTACTCTAGGTCCCTAAGAATATTTAAATACAAGACAATCTGATTTCTCAAAACAATACTAATCCAAGTACTGGTCATTTGTTTCTTTTTTTCACAATTTTAAAGCAAGGTTATGTCCCTCTCTTTCAATGGACTAAAAAATTATAGCTGTTTAAAAACAATACATCCATTATCAGCTCCAGCTTTTTATCGCTCCAGTGTTTTAAGAATATACGAATAAAAAAAGGTCCTTGAGATTGGCGGACAGGGATGCTTCGATGCGTCGGGAGTGGGGGTGGGGGTGTGCGGCGAATGCAGTCCCCCGCTCGCTGTCCCCCTAGGTCGCCTGTTGCGTAGCACGTTGTCAAACTGAAAACGCCGTTGGCCACCAACTGCTGGTCACGATTTCACAAATGCATTTCATCGTTTCCAGATTGATGGGAAAGGCGGCTGTAAATGTTAAAACTGTCAGTGGAGGCCACGGCCTGCCTACGTGTGTTGCAGCCCTGCCCCAACAGCCCAGTTTGGAGCCGCTGTGCATCTCCGCCTCTCTGCCGGAAAGCTCTTTAGGCCGCTGCAGTGAAGCCTCCAGAGAACAGGCTGCTCCAGCAGTGTTACTGCAGTGAAGCCTCCAGAGAACAGGCTGCTCCAGCAGTGTTAATGCAGCAAAGTCTCCAGAGAACAGGCTGCTCCAGCAGTGTTACTGCAGCAAAGTCTCCAGAGAACAGGCTGCTACAGCGGTTACTGCAGCCCTAACCACACCCTGGCCGAGGCCACAATATCTGCACCTAAATTCTGGATTACGTCATAATGTTCACTATCCTTTCCGCTTGAATGCTACAAGTGTTAGTCACTAACACAGTCAGACGGTTGTAACAGTTCTGCAGAGATCTGCAGGTGGCTTCCCCAACAGCAATCTATATTTGTCTCGCCGCTCCCAGGTGATTCAGTCTTGTGTGTAACTGGTTTCTCCTCAGGGGCGTGCCAACCCTGTGGGCTGCACCACTGACGGTACTAAATATCCTTTGCTGTCCCCTGTAGGCTTTATAATGCAATGCAGCAGGCGAGGATCTTGTGAATTATAAAATCTGCTTCTGAATACCGCCAGTCACATTCACAAGCTAACATAAAAAATAAAGTAAAACTCAAAAAATGATACAAACACCTGTGAGCATGACTGAAGGCCACAAGGTTTTGTGTATTTGGTTACGTTATTCGGTTGGTCTTTCTGTATATATTAAAACAAGAAAACATTTGACATATATTGGTAAAGCTGCCTCCTGGTGCAGTGTCCTGAGTCTTCAGTGCTGTTCTACACTGGAGTCTCAATTAGTCGTGTCCACACCACACAAGATAACGGATCCACTCCCTCCAATTAAAGAGCATTGTGGCCATGACTGACCGCCAACCAAAACAGCCCTGTTTCGTTAATGGAATGGTCTTCATTTGCAAGTGTCAAAAAAGCTTTTTGTCTCGCCCACCGTTCAACAACCAATGCCTGGTATACAAAACTAACCTCTAACTGCTCTACCATAATCTGACAGGGTTCTTTCACATGTAACTACATTTCATTTCCCTCCATAGTTTTGCTATATGCACGTATATATACTCCGCTTTTGCCGTTGCCATGGTGTTGCCGCCCACCCTTCCACCCCCCACCTTTCAGTACCAATAAAACAAACGGTAAAATCTGAATAATAGCAAAATAAAAAAGTATAAATCAAATAAAGTAAGTAAAAAAAATTCTCCACCATCTACTGCAAGAAACTAGCTGACCAAAATAGGGTGAATGGAGGAGGGAGAAAAAAAAAAAAATAATAAAATAAAAAACACATTCAAATGTCTCTCCCGGAAGCTCATAACCGGATCTGCAAATTCAGTCTGCGCCTGGCGATGGCGCCAGTGAGCTCCAGACCGTGAGCCTGTGACGCTGGGTCGTGTTGTGTTGCTCCAGGGTGGCAGTGGGGTGTGGGGGGCGGGGGGTCTGTCAAACGGTTAGGCGCCCGGGGGGAGGGTGCAGGGGGCTCCAGGCAGTGGTGGGCGGGGGTTCCTGGGAGTAGGCCCTGACGTCGCAGCAGGACTGGTTCTCCACTTTGGCGACGGCCCGCCCCTGACACAGCCGCCGGTGACGCAGGAGCCGGTCCGTCCGGGAGAAATTCTGAGCAAGAGGAGAGACAGAGAAAGCTTATGGGTGGGCTCGACAAAACAATGTCACTAATCATTAGTCACTAGTCATTAGTTTCGTTTCACGCGCTTTCGTTCTTATCGAGGGCCTGATTTACCAACACTATCAGCACGTGGAAGACGTTTTAGTACACAGAAATTACACAATCAATGTCTAGTGCAAAAGAAATGCCATGACCAATCACTGGTCATGATATTGGTTCTGCATGTGCCACATTACATCACATTTATTTGGCTTTTATCCAAAGTGACATGCGATAAGTGCATAGGAAAAGTCACTGGAAGGACTGCAGAACGCAGGTCAGAGAAGGTATAATTCTCATGAAGTGGGTAAAGTATCAGTTATCCACAGCCATGAACATGCTAAAGGCCGTAGCAAATCAGGCCCAGAATGCATACGCCAACCCATAAGCATTTGTGTGTTATACATGTATAAAAACACACATATTACTTTGTTCTTTTGATTGGACTTCACTGCTTCACGTTTAAACACACCAATACATTTCCAAAACACAGCTAACAAGGACCATTTTGTTATGAGAAAATTATTACAGATCAGGACAAACTGAAAATATGTATTTTTCATTTAGGGTATGTGTGGAATGTTCCATAAGGGCAGTGCAACCGAGCAGTTCATCCGAAATAGTTAAAAGGCCAGAACAGGTGTCCAGTTGAAAGAAAACAGAATGAGATTGGCCTTCCTATGGCAATGTCTGCGTAATCACAATTTCAATGCAAATGTATGAATTTATAGGCATCTGTGTTTTTCACCTTCACTGACGGAGACATGAAACGCCATGTCGCAATGGCAAATGTGATAATCAGGAACAATAGCAATTTACACCTGGGTCCAACTCCGGAGCAGCTCCTCTGTGTGTGTGATGTCTGATATGAAGCATCTAATGAACACTGCTTTCAGGTTTAACAAGATGTCCCATTAAATAAATGCCAAAACGGATGTCTTTTTAAAAAGTTGTTTATTTCAGCTTCATGAAAGCCCTGCTCTTCACTCCATATCATTGTCACTAACTGGATCATGAGGGTAAATATTAGTTTGCCCATTTCAACAATAATGCTGATAACAATAAAAATAAAAAAGTTAACACAAAAGAATCTTCATACCTACACAAATAATTAATATATGATCCTTTTAGTTAATCCAAGGATCACAGATCTGCATGCAAGACTATTAAAAACTCTAATCTGTGATTGCTACTCTAGACACAGTTGTTCTTCTAGTATTCCTATTAAGATTATTCACTACAGCTTTAGGGGTAAGAAGGGGTAAGAACAGTGTTAAAACACTGCAATCTTCTGAGGTACTCTAGGTCCCTAAGAATATTTAAATACAAGACAATCTGATTTCTCAAAACAATACTAATCCAAGTACTGGTCATTTGTTTCTTTTTTTCACAATTTTAAAGCAAGGTTATGTCCCTCTCTTTCAATGGACTAAAAAATTATAGCTGTTTAAAAACAATACATCCATTATCAGCTCCAGCTTTTTATCGCTCCAGTGTTTTAAGAATATACGAATAAAAAAAGGTCCTTGAGATTGGCGGACAGGGATGCTTCGATGCGTCGGGAGTGGGGGTGGGGGTGTGCGGCGAATGCAGTCCCCCGCTCGCTGTCCCCCTAGGTCGCCTGTTGCGTAGCACGTTGTCAAACTGAAAACGCCGTTGGCCACCAACTGCTGGTCACGATTTCACAAATGCATTTCATCGTTTCCAGATTGATGGGAAAGGCGGCTGTAAATGTTAAAACTGTCAGTGGAGGCCACGGCCTGCCTACGTGTGTTGCAGCCCTGCCCCAACAGCCCAGTTTGGAGCCGCTGTGCATCTCCGCCTCTCTGCCGGAAAGCTCTTTAGGCCGCTGCAGTGAAGCCTCCAGAGAACAGGCTGCTCCAGCAGTGTTAATGCAGCAAAGTCTCCAGAGAACAGGCTGCTCCAGCAGTGTTACTGCAGCAAAGCCTCCAGAGAACAGGCTGCTCCAGCAGTGTTACTGCAGCAAAGTCTCCAGAGAACAGGCTGCTACAGCGGTTACTGCAGCCCTAACCACACCCTGGCCGAGGCCACAATATCTGCACCTAAATTCTGGATTACGTCATAATGTTCACTATCCTTTTGGCTTGAATGCTACAAGTGTTAGTCACTAACACAGTCAGACGGTTGTAACAGTTCTGCAGAGATCTGCAGGTGGCTTCCCCAACAGCAATCTATATTTGTCTCGCCGCTCCCAGGTGATTCAGTCTTGTGTGTAACTGGTTTCTCCTCAGGGGCGTGCCAACCCTGTGGGCTGCACCACTGACGGTACTAAATATCCTTTGCTGTCCCCTGTAGGCTTTATAATGCAATGCAGCAGGCGAGGATCTTGTGAATTATAAAATCTGCTTCTGAATACCGCCAGTCACATTCACAAGCTAACATAAAAAATAAAGTAAAACTCAAAAAATGATACAAACACCTGTGAGCATGACTGAAGGCCACAAGGTTTTGTGTATTTGCTTACGTTATTCGGTTGGTCTTTCTGTATATATTAAAACAAGAAAACATTTGACATATATTGGTAAAGCTGCCTCCTGGTGCAGTGTCCTGAGTCTTCAGTGCTGTTCTACACTGGAGTCTCAATTAGTCGTGTCCACACCACACAAGATAACGGATCCACTCCCTCCAATTAAAGAGCATTGTGGCCATGACTGACCGCCAACCAAAACAGCCCTGTTTCGTTAATGGAATGGTCTTCATTTGCAAGTGTCAAAAAAGCTTTTTGTCTCGCCCACCGTTCAACAACCAATGCCTGGTATACAAAACTAACCTCTAACTGCTCTACCATAATCTGACAGGGTTCTTTCACATGTAACTACATTTCATTTCCCTCCATAGTTTTGCTATATGCACGTATATATACTCCGCTTTTGCCGTTGCCATGGTGTTGCCGCCCACCCTTCCACCCCCCACCTTTCAGTACCAATAAAACAAACGGTAAAATCTGAATAATAGCAAAATAAAAAAGTATAAATCAAATAAAGTAAGTAAAAAAAATTCTCCACCATCTACTGAAGAAACTAGCTGACCAAAATAGGGTGAATGGAGGAGGGAGAAAAAAAATAAAATAATAAAATAAAAAACACATTCAAATGTCTCTCCCGGAAGCTCATAACCGGATCTGCAAATTCAGTCTGCGCCTGGCGATGGCGCCAGTGAGCTCCGGACCGTGAGCCTGTGACGCTGGGTCGTGTTGTGTTGCTCCAGGGTGGCAGTGGGGTGTGGGGGGCGGGTTAGGCGCCTGGGGGGAGGGTGCAGGGGGCTCCAGGCAGCGGTGGGCGGGGGTTCCTGGGAGTAGGCCCTGACGTCGCAGCAGGACTGGTTCTCCACTTTGGCGACGGCCCGCCCCTGACACAGCCGCCGGTGACGCAGGAGCCGGTCCGTCCGGGAGAAATTCTGAGCAAGAGGAGAGACAGAGAAAGCTTATGGGTGGGCTCGACAAAACAATGTCACTAATCATTAGTCACTAGTCATTAGTTTCGTTTCACGCGCTTTCGTTCTTATCGAGGGCCTGATTTACCAACACTATCAGCGCGTGGAAGACGTTTTAGTACACAGAAATTACACAATCAATGTCTAGTGCAAAAGAAATGCCATGACCAATCACTGGTCATGATATTGGTTCTGCATGTGCCACATTACATCACATTTATTTGGCTTTTATCCAAAGTGACATGCGATAAGTGCATAGGAAAAGTCACTGGAAGGACTGCAGAACGCAGGTCAGAGAAGGTATAATTCTCATGAAGTGGGTAAAGTATCAGTTATCCACAGCCATGAACATGCTAAAGGCCGTAGCAAATCAGGCCCAGAATGCATACGCCAACCCATAAGCATTTGTGTGTTATACATGTATAAAAACACACATATTACTTTGTTCTTTTGATTGGACTTCACTGCTTCACGTTTAAACACACCAATACATTTCCAAAACACAGCTAACAAGGACCATTTTGTTATGAGAAAATTATTACAGATCAGGACAAACTGAAAATATGTATTTTTCATTTAGGGTATGTGTGGAATGTTCCATAAGGGCAGTGCAACCGAGCAGTTCATCCGAAATAGTTAAAAGGCCAGAACAGGTGTCCAGTTGAAAGAAAACAGAATGAGATTGGCCTTCCTATGGCAATGTCTGCGTAATCACAATTTCAATGCAAATGTATGAATTTATAGGCATCTGTGTTTTTCACCTTCACTGACGGAGACATGAAACGCCATGTCGCAATGGCAAATGTGATAATCAGGAACAATAGCAATTTACACCTGGGTCCAACTCCGGAGCAGCTCCTCTGTGTGTGTGATGTCTGATATGAAGCATCTAATGAACACTGCTTTCAGGTTTAACAAGATGTCCCATTAAATAAATGCCAAAACGGATGTCTTTTTAAAAAGTTGTTTATTTCAGCTTCATGAAAGCCCTGCTCTTCACTCCATATCATTGTCACTAACTGGATCATGAGGGTAAATATTAGTTTGCCCATTTCAACAATAATGCTGATAACAATAAAAATAAAAAAGTTAACACAAAAGAATCTTCATACCTACACAAATAATTAATATATGATCCTTTTAGTTAATCCAAGGATCACAGATCTGCATGCAAGACTATTAAAAACTCTAATCTGTGATTGCTACTCTAGACACAGTTGTTCTTCTAGTATTCCTATTAAGATTATTCACTACAGCTTTAGGGGTAAGAAGGGGTAAGAACAGTGTTAAAACACTGCAATCTTCTGAGGTACTCTAGGTCCCTAAGAATATTTAAATACAAGACAATCTGATTTCTCAAAACAATACTAATCCAAGTACTGGTCATTTGTTTCTTTTTTTCACAATTTTAAAGCAAGGTTATGTCCCTCTCTTTCAATGGACTAAAAAATTATAGCTGTTTAAAAACAATACATCCATTATCAGCTCCAGCTTTTTATCGCTCCAGTGTTTTAAGAATATACGAATAAAAAAAGGTCCTTGAGATTGGCGGACAGGGATGCTTCGATGCGTCGGGAGTGGGGGTGGGGGTGTGCGGCGAATGCAGTCCCCCGCTCGCTGTCCCCCTAGGTCGCCTGTTGCGTAGCACGTTGTCAAACTGAAAACGCCGTTGGCCACCAACTGCTGGTCACGATTTCACAAATGCATTTCATCGTTTCCAGATTGATGGGAAAGGCGGCTGTAAATGTTAAAACTGTCAGTGGAGGCCACGGCCTGCCTACGTGTGTTGCAGCCCTGCCCCAACAGCCCAGTTTGGAGCCGCTGTGCATCTCCGCCTCTCTGCCGGAAAGCTCTTTAGGCCGCTGCAGTGAAGCCTCCAGAGAACAGGCTGCTCCAGCAGTGTTACTGCAGTGAAGCCTCCAGAGAACAGGCTGCTCCAGCAGTGTTAATGCAGCAAAGTCTCCAGAGAACAGGCTGCTCCAGCAGTGTTACTGCAGCAAAGTCTCCAGAGAACAGGCTGCTACAGCGGTTACTGCAGCCCTAACCACATCCTGGCCGTAGCCACAATATCTGCACCTAAATTCTGGATTATGTCATAATGTTCACTATCCTTTTGGCTTGAATGCTACAAGTGTTAGTCACTAACACAGTCAGACGGTTGTAACAGTTCTGCAGAGATCTGCGGGTGGTTTCCCCAACAGCAATCTATATTTATCTCGCCGCTCCCAGGTGATTCAATCTTGTGTGTAACTGGTTTCTCCTCAGGGGCGTGCCAACCCTGTGGGCTGCACCACTGACGGTACTAAATATCCTTTGCTGCCCCCTGTAGGCTTTATAATACAATGCAGCAGGCGAGGATCTTGTGAATTATAAAATCCGCTTCTGAATACCGCCAGTCACATTCACAAGCTAACATAAAAAATAAAAATAAAGTAAAACTCAACGAATGATACAAACACCTGTGAGCATGACTGAAGGCCACAAGGTTTTGTGTATTTGCTTACGTTATTCGGTTGGTCTTTCTGTATATATTAAAACAAGAAAACATTTGACATATATTGGTAAAGCTGCCTCCTGGTGCAGTGTCCTGAGTCTTCAGTGCTGTTCTACACTGGAGTCTAAATGAGTCGTGTCCACACCACACAAGATAACGGATCCACTCCCTCCCATTAAAGAGCATTGTGGCCATGACTGACCGCCAACCAAAGCAGCCCTGTTTCGTTAATGGAATGGTCTTCATTTGCAAGTGTCAAAAAAGCTTTTTGTCTCGCCCACCGTTCAACAACCAATGGCTGGTATACAAAACTAACCTCTAACTGCTCTACCATAATCTGACAGGGTTCTTTCACATGTAACTACATTTCATTTCCCTCCATAGTTTTGCTATATGCACGTATATATACTCCGCTTTTGCCGTTGCCATGGTGTTGCCGCCCACCCTTCCACCCCCCACCTTTCAGTACCAATAAAACAAACGGTAAAATCAGAATAATAGCAAAATAAAAAAGTATAAATCAAATAGAGTAAGTAAAAAAAATTCTCCACCATCTACTGCAAGAAACTAGCTGACCAAAATAGGGTGAATGGAGGAGGGAGAAAAAAATAAAATAAATAAAATAAAAAACACATTCAAATGTCTCTCCCGGAAGCTCATAACCGGATCTGCAAATTCAGTCTGCGCCTGGCGATGGCGCCAGTGAGCTCCAGACCGTGAGCCTGTGACGCTGGGTCGTGTTGTGTTGCTCCAGGGTGGCAGTGGGGTGTGGGGGGCGGGGGGTCTGTCAAACGGCTAGGCGCCCGGGGGGAGGGTGCAGGGGGCTCCAGGCAGTGGTGGGCGGGGGTTCCTGGGAGTAGGCCCTGACGTCGCAGCAGGACTGGTTCTCCACTTTGGCGACGGCCCGCCCCTGACACAGCCGCCGGTGACGCAGGAGCCGGTCCGTCCGGGAGAAATTCTGAGCAAGAGGAGAGACAGAGAAAGCTTATGGGTGGGCTCGACAAAACAATGTCACTAATCATTAGTCACTAGTCATTAGTTTCGTTTCACGCGCTTTCGTTCTTATCGAGGGCCTGATTTACCAACACCATCAGTGCGTGGAAGACGTTTTAGTACACAGAAATTACACAATCAATGTCTAGTGCAAAAGAAATGCCATGACCAATCACTGGTCATGATATTGGTTCTGCATGTGCCACATTACATCACATTTATTTGGCTTTTATCCAAAGTGACATGTGATAAGTGCATAGGAAAAGTCACTGGAAGGACTGCAGAATGCAGGTCAGAGAAGGTATAATTCTCATGAAGTGGGTAAAGTATCAGTTATCCACAGCCATGAACATGCTAAAGGCCGTAGCAAATCAGGCCCAGAATGCATACGCCAACCCATAAGCATTTGTGTGTTATACATGTATAAAAACACACGTATTACTTTGTTCTTTTGATTGGACTTCACTGCTTCACGTTTAAACACACCAATACATTTCCAAAACACAGCTAACAAGGACCATTTTGTTATGAGAAAATTATTACAGATCAGGACAAACTGAAAATATGTATTTTTCATTTAGGGTATGTGTGGAATGTTCCATAAGGGCAGTGCAACCGAGCAGTTCATCCGAAATAGTTAAAAGGCCAGAACAGGTGTCCAGTTGAAAGAAAACAGAATGAGATTGGCCTTCCTATGGCAATGTCTGCGTAATCACAATTTCAATGCAAATGTATGAATTTATAGGCATCTGTGTTTTTCACCTTCACTGACGGAGACATGAAACGCCATGTCGCAATGGCAAATGTGATAATCAGGAACAATAGCAATTTACACCTGGGTCCAACTCCGGAGCAGCTCCTCTGTGTGTGTGATGTCTGATATGAAGCATCTAATGAACACTGCTTTCAGGTTTAACAAGATGTCCCATTAAATAAATGCCAAAACGGATGTCTTTTTAAAAAGTTGTTTATTTCAGCTTCATGAAAGCCCTGCTCTTCACTCCATATCATTGTCACTAACTGGATCATGAGGGTAAATATTAGTTTGCCCATTTCAACAATAATGCTGATAACAATAAAAATAAAAAAGTTAACACAAAAGAATCTTCATACCTACACAAATAATTAATATATGATCCTTTTAGTTAATCCAAGGATCACAGATCTGCATGCAAGACTATTAAAAACTCTAATCTGTGATTGCTACTCTAGACACAGTTGTTCTTCTAGTATTCCTATTAAGATTATTCACTACAGCTTTAGGGGTAAGAAGGGGTAAGAACAGTGTTAAAACACTGCAATCTTCTGAGGTACTCTAGGTCCCTAAGAATATTTAAATACAAGACAATCTGATTTCTCAAAACAATACTAATCCAAGTACTGGTCATTTGTTTCTTTTTTTCACAATTTTAAAGCAAGGTTATGTCCCTCTCTTTCAATGGACTAAAAAATTATAGCTGTTTAAAAACAATACATCCATTATCAGCTCCAGCTTTTTATCGCTCCAGTGTTTTAAGAATATACGAATAAAAAAAGGTCCTTGAGATTGGCGGACAGGGATGCTTCGATGCGTCGGGAGTGGGGGTGGGGGTGTGAGGTGAATGCAGTCCCCCGCTCGCTGTCCCCCTAGGTCGCCTGTTGCGTAGCACGTTGTCAAACTGAAAACGCCGTTGGCCACCAACTGCTGGTCACGATTTCACAAATGCATTTCATCGTTTCCAGATTGATGGGAAAGGCGGCTGTAAATGTTAAAACTGTCAGTGGAGGCCACGGCCTGCCTACGTGTGTTGCAGCCCTGCCCCAACAGCCCAGTTTGGAGCCGCTGTGCATCTCCGCCTCTCTGCCGGAAAGCTCTTTAGGCCGCTGCAGTGAAGCCTCCAGAGAACAGGCTGCTCCAGCAGTGTTACTGCAGCAAAGCCTCCAGAGAACAGGCTGCTCCAGCAGTGTTACTGCAGCAAAGCCTCCAGAGAACAGGCTGCTACAGCAGTGTTACTGCAGCAAAGCCTCCAGAGAACAGGCTGCTACAGCGGTTACTGCAGCAAAGTCTCCAGAGAACAGGCTGCTACAGCGGTTACTGCAGCCCTAACCACATCCTGGCCGTGGCCACAATATCTGCACCTAAATTCTGGATTATGTCATAATGTTCACTATCCTTTTGGCTTGAATGCTACAAGTGTTAGTCACTAACACAGTCAGACGGTTGTAACAGTTCTGCAGAGATCTGCGGGTGGTTTCCCCAACAGCAATCTATATTTATCTCGCCGCTCCCAGGTGATTCAATCTTGTGTGTAACTGGTTTCTCCTCAGGGGCGTGCCAACCCTGTGGGCTGCACCACTGACGGTACTAAATATCCTTTGCTGCCCCCTGTAGGCTTTATAATGCAATGCAGCAGGCGAGGATCTTGTGAATTATAAAATCCGCTTCTGAATACCGCCAGTCACATTCACAAGCTAACATAAAAAATAAAAATAAAGTAAAACTCAACGAATGATACAAACACCTGTGAGCATGACTGAAGGCCACAAGGTTTTGTGTATTTGCTTACGTTATTCGGTTGGTCTTTCTGTATATATTAAAACAAGAAAACATTTGACATATATTGGTAAAGCTGCCTCCTGGTGCAGTGTCCTGAGTCTTCAGTGCTGTTCTACACTGGAGTCTAAATGAGTCATGTCCTCACCACACAAGATAACGGATCCACTCCCTCCCATTAAAGAGCATTGTGGCCATGACTGACCGCCAACCAAAACAGCCCTGTTTCGTTAATGGGATGGTCTTCATTTGCAAGTGTCAAAAAAGCTTTTTGTCTCGCCCACCGTTCAACAACCAATGGCTGGTATACAAAACTAACCTCTAACTGCTCTACCATAATCTGACAGGGTTCTTTCACATATAACTACATTTAATTTCCCTCCATAGTTTTGCTATATGCACGTATATATACTCCGCTTTTGCCGTTGCCATGGTGTTGCCGCCCACCCTTCCACCCCCCACCTTTCAGTACCAATAAAACAAACGGTAAAATCAGAATAATAGCAAAATAAAAAAGTATAAATCAAATAGAGTAAGTAAAAAAAATTCTCCACCATCTACTGCAAGAAACTAGCTGACTAAAATAGGGTGAATGGAGGAGGGAGGGAGAAAAAAACAACAAAAAAAAACAACAAAAAAAAAAAAAACACATTCAAATGTCTCTCCCGGAAGCTCATAACCGGATCTGCAAATTCAGTCTGCGCCTGGCGATGGCGCCAGTGAGCTCCAGACCGTGAGCCTGTGACGCTGGGTCGTGTTGTGTTGCTCCAGGGTGGCAGTGGGGTGTGGGGGGCGGGTTAGGCGCCTGGGGGGAGGGTGCAGGGGGCTCCAGGCAGCGGTGGGCGGGGGTTCCTGGGAGTAGGCCCTGACGTCGCAGCAGGACTGGTTCTCCACTTTGGCGACGGCCCGCCCCTGACACAGCCGCCGGTGACGCAGGAGCCGGTCCGTCCGGGAGAAATTCTGAGCAAGAGGAGAGACAGAGAAAGCTTATGGGTGGGCTCGACAAAACAATGTCACTAATCATTAGTCACTAGTCATTAGTTTCGTTTCACGCGCTTTCGTTCTTATCGAGGGCCTGATTTACCAACACTATCAGCGCGTGGAAGACGTTTTAGTACACAGAAATTACACAATCAATGTCTAGTGCAAAAGAAATGCCATGACCAATCACTGGTCATGATATTGGTTCTGCATGTGCCACATTACATCACATTTATTTGGCTTTTATCCAAAGTGACATGCGATAAGTGCATAGGAAAAGTCACTGGAAGGACTGCAGAACGCAGGTCAGAGAAGGTATAATTCTCATGAAGTGGGTAAAGTATCAGTTATCCACAGCCATGAACATGCTAAAGGCCGTAGCAAATCAGGCCCAGAATGCATACGCCAACCCATAAGCATTTGTGTGTTATACATGTATAAAAACACACATATTACTTTGTTCTTTTGATTGGACTTCACTGCTTCACGTTTAAACACACCAATACATTTCCAAAACACAGCTAACAAGGACCATTTTGTTATGAGAAAATTATTACAGATCAGGACAAACTGAAAATATGTATTTTTCATTTAGGGTATGTGTGGAATGTTCCATAAGGGCAGTGCAACCGAGCAGTTCATCCGAAATAGTTAAAAGGCCAGAACAGGTGTCCAGTTGAAAGAAAACAGAATGAGATTGGCCTTCCTATGGCAATGTCTGCGTAATCACAATTTCAATGCAAATGTATGAATTTATAGGCATCTGTGTTTTTCACCTTCACTGACGGAGACATGAAACGCCATGTCGCAATGGCAAATGTGATAATCAGGAACAATAGCAATTTACACCTGGGTCCAACTCCGGAGCAGCTCCTCTGTGTGTGTGATGTCTGATATGAAGCATCTAATGAACACTGCTTTCAGGTTTAACAAGATGTCCCATTAAATAAATGCCAAAACGGATGTCTTTTTAAAAAGTTGTTTATTTCAGCTTCATGAAAGCCCTGCTCTTCACTCCATATCATTGTCACTAACTGGATCATGAGGGTAAATATTAGTTTGCCCATTTCAACAATAATGCTGATAACAATAAAAATAAAAAAGTTAACACAAAAGAATCTTCATACCTACACAAATAATTAATATATGATCCTTTTAGTTAATCCAAGGATCACAGATCTGCATGCAAGACTATTAAAAACTCTAATCTGTGATTGCTACTCTAGACACAGTTGTTCTTCTAGTATTCCTATTAAGATTATTCACTACAGCTTTAGGGGTAAGAAGGGGTAAGAACAGTGTTAAAACACTGCAATCTTCTGAGGTACTCTAGGTCCCTAAGAATATTTAAATACAAGACAATCTGATTTCTCAAAACAATACTAATCCAAGTACTGGTCATTTGTTTCTTTTTTTCACAATTTTAAAGCAAGGTTATGTCCCTCTCTTTCAATGGACTAAAAAATTATAGCTGTTTAAAAACAATACATCCATTATCAGCTCCAGCTTTTTATCGCTCCAGTGTTTTAAGAATATACGAATAAAAAAAGGTCCTTGAGATTGGCGGACAGGGATGCTTCGATGCGTCGGGAGTGGGGGTGGGGGTGTGCGGCGAATGCAGTCCCCCGCTCGCTGTCCCCCTAGGTCGCCTGTTGCGTAGCACGTTGTCAAACTGAAAACGCCGTTGGCCACCAACTGCTGGTCACGATTTCACAAATGCATTTCATCGTTTCCAGATTGATGGGAAAGGCGGCTGTAAATGTTAAAACTGTCAGTGGAGGCCACGGCCTGCCTACGTGTGTTGCAGCCCTGCCCCAACAGCCCAGTTTGGAGCCGCTGTGCATCTCCGCCTCTCTGCCGGAAAGCTCTTTAGGCCGCTGCAGTGAAGCCTCCAGAGAACAGGCTGCTACAGCAGTGTTACTGCAGCAAAGCCTCCAGAGAACAGGCTGCTACAGCAGTGTTACTGCAGCAAAGCCTCCAGAGAACAGGCTGCTACAGCAGTGTTACTGCAGCAAAGCCTCCAGAGAACAGGCTGCTACAGCGGTTACTGCAGCAAAGTCTCCAGAGAACAGGCTGCTACAGCGGTTACTGCAGCCCTAACCACATCCTGGCCGTGGCCACAATATCTGCACCTAAATTCTGGATTATGTCATAATGTTCACTATCCTTTTGGCTTGAATGCTACAAGTGTTAGTCACTAACACAGTCAGACGGTTGTAACAGTTCTGCAGAGATCTGCGGGTGGTTTCCCCAACAGCAATCTATATTTATCTCGCCGCTCCCAGGTGATTCAATCTTGTAACTGGTTTCTCCTCAGGGGCGTGCCAACCCTGTGGGCTGCACCACTGACGGTACTAAATATCCTTTGCTGCCCCCTGTAGGCTTTATAATGCAATGCAGCAGGCGAGGATCTTGTGAATTATAAAATCCGCTTCTGAATACCGCCAGTCACATTCACAAGCTAACATAAAAAATAAAAATAAAGTAAAACTCAAAAAATGATACAAACACCTGTGAGCATGACTGAAGGCCACAAGGTTTTGTGTATTTGCTTACGTTATTCGGTTGGTCTTTCTGTATATATTAAAACAAGAAAACATTTGACATATATTGGTAAAGCTGCCTCCTGGTGCAGTGTCCTGAGTCTTCAGTGCTGTTCTACACTGGAGTCTAAATGAGTCGTGTCCTCACCACACAAGATAACGGATCCACTCCCTCCCATTAAAGAGCATTGTGGCCATGACTGACCGCCAACCAAAACAGCCCTGTTTCGTTAATGGGATGGTCTTCATTTGCAAGTGTCAAAAAAGCTTTTTGTCTCGCCCACCATTCAACAACCAATGGCTGGTATACAAAACTAACCTCTAACTGCTCTACCATAATCTGACAGGGTTCTTTCACATATAACTACATTTAATTTCCCTCCATAGTTTTGCTATATGCACGTATATATACTCCGCTTTTGCCGTTGCCATGGTGTTGCCGCCCACCCTTCCACCCCCCACCTTTCAGTACCAATAAAACAAACGGTAAAATCAGAATAGCAAAATAAAAAAAGTATAAATCAAATAGAGTAAGTAAAAAAAATTCTCCACCATCTACTGCAAGAAACTAGCTGACTAAAATAGGGTGAATGGAGGAGGGAGGGAGAAAAAAAAAACAAAAAAAAAAAACAAAAAAAAAAAACATTCAAATGTCTCTCCCGGAAGCTCATAACCGGATCTGCAAATTCAGTCTGCGCCTGGCGATGGCGCCAGTGAGCTCCAGACCGTGAGCCTGTGACGCTGGGTCGTGTTGTGTTGCTCCAGGGTGGCAGTGGGGTGTGGGGGGCGGGGGGTCTGTCAAACGGCTAGGCGCCCGGTGGGAGGGTGCAGGGGGCTCCAGGCAGCGGTGGGCGGGGGTTCCTGGGAGTAGGCCCTGACGTCGCAGCAGGACTGGTTCTCCACTTTGGCGACGGCCCGCCCCTGACACAGCCGCCGGTGACGCAGGAGCCGGTCCGTCCGGGAGAAATTCTGAGCAAGAGGAGAGACAGAGAAAGCTTATGGGTGGGCTCGACAAAACAATGTCACTAATCATTAGTCACTAGTCATTAGTTTCGTTTCACGCGCTTTCGTTCTTATCGAGGACCTGATTTACCAACACCATCAGTGAGTGGAAGACATTTTAGTACACAGAAATTACACAATCAAAGTCTAGTGCAAAAGAAATGCCATGACCAATCACTGGTCATGATATTGGTTCTGCATGTGCAACATTACATTTATTTGGCTGACGCTTTTATCCAAAGTGACATGCGATAAGTGCATAGGAAAAGTCACTGGAAGGACTGCAGAATGCAGGTCAGAGAAGGTATAATTCTCATGAAGTGGGTAAAGTATCAGTTATCCACAGCCATGAACATGCTAAAGGCCGTAGCAAATCAGGCCCAGAATGCATACGCCAAGAGTGCGTGGAGAACACACACCAGGAGTGGGGGCGGTGTCTCACCTGCTGACAACGTTCACATTGGTAAGGCTTCTCTCCGCTGTGAACACGCTTGTGTCTCTCCAGGTGGTAGCGCTGAATGAACCGCATGTCGCATAAGTCGCACGCAAACGGCTTCTCCCCTGAGCGCACAGAGAAACTCGTTAGCGAAAGCACCGCCAGTGAAAGTAATCAATACAACCAAGCCGCTAACCAAACAACACTAACGTCACTTTACATTGCAACCTGCCTCAGGCGAGGGGTCAGGTGAAATGAACAGTCTCAATGGTGCATTTGTAGTTTCTGTCTAACTTGTCTGTGCTTGTGTTTACATGAGATACTGGCTTAAAAAACTCTTGACTCATTGTGTATTAAGAACTAGTGGCAGTCAGCGAGTATTCTGATGATTAAAATCTTACGCAGTATGTTTTACTTTTCTCTGGCGCACACCTGCATTCTACCTTGATTAAAATAACAATTTGGTCATGGTCAGATTCAAGTAATTCAGATGAATTAGTTACAAGGATATGGGGTAACAATAAGTCCCTTTCTTATGAATTCCAGCCTCATAGTCATATTTTAGAATATTGTTCATTTAAATGGTACAAAGTTTCCTGTATGTTTAACAACACCAAACAGTAATTCACATGCTTTATATTCCCCTATGTCCTTGTATACACAAGCAAAATGCGGTATTTGAGCAAAAATCAAATAGAATAAGTACAAAGCTTCTCTCCGCTGTGAATTCGCTCGTGTCTCTTCAGGTGGTAACGCTGAATAAACCGCATGTCGCACAGGTCGCATGCAAACGGCTTCTCCCCTAGGTGCACAGAGACCCTGGTTAGGAAATGCTCTCCACACAAAGGCATATGTCATCAAGTAGCTAACGCCACACCAGTGCGCACGCACCTCTGCTCGCATGCGTAGCGTGACATTAGCGCTGTGGGTTAGCAGCTTAGCGATGTCTTTCAGATAATGTTCCGGAAGCGTGTTCAGCTTTTCGTTACCCATCATTGCGACAGCATGTCACGGTAACAATGAAAAGCGGACCATGCTTCGTGAATGGCTAATTTAGTTAAGTAATGGTAAGCACAAGTAAGTCTAGGAACAGGAATATTTTATGGACCTGGGTGAGTTCGTTTATTAGCGACACGCTCCCATTATGTGCTGCTGTTCAGACTTTTAATTTCATTAAATAGTTAAATAGTACATTCTTCACTGATTCTGCTAACAAGTACTAGTGGCATCAGTTGGACAAGCAAGGCTGAATATAAATATAGCTAGTGGCAGTCAGTGAGCTAATCTTTTTACTCACAATGGATTCACCCGCTTATACATATTTCTTTTTAAATAAGGTTCTCCAGGGCAACAGCATTATGAAGAAGTCTTATATTTTTACCAGACTAACATTACATAATTTCTTGTATTAGCAACATGCAATAGTTTTTTCTGCACGACAGGGCATTAGATAAATGGCTTGTGGTCATTCCTGTGAAAAGCACCATGCAAGCACCTGCATTACTGATGAAAACTTCTGATCATGACTTGTTTAAAAGTTTAAAATCCCTAGCAAACAGTAGACAACAATTTGACCTAATTAGGTCATTGTAAACTAAGTGCATGCACAGGCACGCGTAATCCAGCATACGGTACTTGAGAGAAAAATAAATAGAAGGCCTACAAAGCTTTGCTCCGCTGTGAACTCGCTTGTGTCTCTCCAGGTGGTAACGCTGAATAAACCGCATGTCGCACACGTTGCATTCAAACGGCTTCTCCCCTAGAAGGACAGAAACCCTGGTAAGGAAATGCTCTTCGGACAAAGGCAAACATCATCAAACTGCTAGCCCACAAAGCTAACGACACACACAGTGCTTCCAGAAAACAATGGCTCCACTGCCAGGATCGTTTCTGTTCCTCCTCCCTCCATTGCTATGGTTTTACAGCGATGGGATGCCAACCAGAAAGCGCCATGGCGGGGCACCTCCCTGCATACTGCGACACGTCTCACCCATCACACTCAAAATGGGTTAGTCCGTCACTCTTCCCACAGGCATTTAACGATATCAGAAAGGGACATGGACACACATGGACTAGGGCTGACATCCAGTTAGGTTTAAAGCCAAGGATCTCTCTTGTAGCTTTAGCTTTTATTTGCATTACCATTTCCACATTCAATGGAGATTGGCCCACTGACTGAAACGTCTGCCTTCTTCTGCTTTTCGCTGTCAACAACTTTTTTTTTATTGAGCGTCACAAATTCTTCACATTAACGATGCGCACAAATAAGAATAGTCAGAGAGAATTAATAGGCCGTGCGTGATTTTTCGGTTTCTGTTGCATGACATGATACCAGGGTCTCACTTAGCTTGTACTGCTTATACACTGGCCAGGTAGACAGCAGCAAGATGTCAACAGCAGGAAATTCTTTTAAAATGGAAAGAATGCTGATATACTGATGCCAGTTCCCTAAACTGCAAACAGCCAAAGATTTCTAGTACCACCCGGAGCCCTGACTCATGTAAAAAAAGCTAGTGCCAGTTAGCGAGCTGGGAACATACATACATAATCATACATTACCATTTCACAAATGTTATGGATTCACTTAAATTTCTCCCTATATATTCAACTTTTTTCTTTGCAGGGGAACAGTGTAATGAACCAGCATCATATACATTCGCTGACTGCCACTAGAGAAAATATCCACTCCAGTGATGTTGAATTGCCATGTTGAACAACATTTAAATTGAAATATTCAACTTTCAAAGCCCGCCTTACCAAAGCGCATGTGTGGGCCTGTCTGTGTACGTGTGATTAACAGGAATAATGACGGATATTGTTCAAGGCGAGCCTTGCGCTCCAGGCTCTGGGAGAAGGGCAGGGCGGTGGATGCTCACCTGTGTGGATGAGGATGTGTCGTTTCAGGTGGTAGCCGCTGCGGAAGGCACCGTAGCAGTGCTCACAGATGAAGTTCTTCTGCACTTTGAGTGGACAGTCGCCATTCTCGTCCACCACCACCACCTGGGGGGGGGGGGGGGGCACGATGAGGGTGGCCCCGAAAAGCAGGCCCGAAACTGCATGCCCTTCTGTTTCAACACTTTCAGACTCATGAATGATTCATTTTTCATTAGTAATATGCATTTTAATTTTTGGCACACATTAATGTTAGATGCATGTACAGTTCTGTGATATATGTACACTTCGATATATAGAGTGTCTCCATGTATGTATAATGTGTGCATGTGAGTGTATATATAAAATTGAAAATACATTATGATTCTGCTAGGTGGAGCGGGTTCTAAATTTGTTTAACGATTTTGCCTTCTTATAGTTCTAATATTTTTTACCTTCACTAAAATGAACATAATCAATGCACAAACGTGTACCACTTTTTTATGAGAACATGTTTCGGTGGTCAGTCAATAGAAGCACAGAGGGCTCATTTCAAATGTACAGCACACGCACAAGTTAGTCCGTTCCACAACCCTCCCCCCCTTTCTTTTCCAGTGCCTCCACCCCCACCCCTCCATACTGCCTCAGGTCCCCGTGCCCCCCCTCCCCCTCCCCCACGCTCTCACTTTGCAGGGAGTTCCTGACTTCCTGTTCTTCTTTTTCAGCTGCATGTCGTCACTGTCCCTCATTTCCTTATCGTCCAACAGCCGAGAGGAGTGGAACTCTCCTTCCTTTCTTATGAGCTGCAGGGTAAAGACTGTCATTTTAAAACCAGGCAGGGTTTTAAAACCAATGTGTTGAGAGAAAAGTGCCCTGTAACCACAGCTGTTATGTTTAGACAAAAGTGTCCAAAAACCAAAACTATTGCACTTAGAGACAAGCGCCCTAAAACCAAAAACTACTGCATATGAGAATTCCCTAAACATGCGATTAAGAGGAAACAGGAGCACTGAGAGACAATAATAAAATAACTGTGTTAGTGCTGTTGAACCTAAAACTGCTTTATTTAAAGATAAGCCCTTACAAATTTCGACATTTAAACAAACCAGACACCAGAAACTCTCTCTAGAGCTACACTGATTAAATTTGGATTTTATAAGAAAAGGTGTAATGCTTACTTTTACTTTTAAGTTAATGCTGTTTTATGAATGAATACTGGCCAGACTTTGCAATGTACCATGGGAGTTTTAGGAAAGGAAGACGTGCAAAACACTACATACGCTGCTTTGCAAGATAAGGTTTCAAATTCAGGTACGTCAACTCAACTGATAAAGACAAATACCTGGAAGTGTATGTGTGATCAGCAGGCCATGATAAGTACTGCAATCCTTCTATTTTTATAACAAAGCAAGGACAGCAAAAATATGTTTCTATAGAAACCACTTCATATATTCATTCTATACTAATAAGATTACGTCCCAACCCATTTACCCACAATCCAGTCTCAAAATCTTACAGTTAACCTCCAGGTTGCACTACAGAAATGCATTTGAATGTGGCATTAATAAAATACATTTGGTCTGAATAAATAGTCTGCCTCCCCCCCACTCTCACCAGCGGTGGGCAGCTCATTCCAGAAGGCAGGATCATGTGACCCTGTGAGCTGCGCTCGTTGTTGTCCCTCTGCCCGTGACTCAATGGTGACATCATCTTCTTCTGCCCAGCCATGGAGCTAGCCTGCATGAGAGCCATGCTGGACAGAACCGCTTCACAGCCCAGCAGACCCGCCTGCCAGTCAGCGCACACGTCCAGGGGAGAGGAGAGGAACGGAGGAACAGAATCAGACTGAGGGGAGCAGCCCTGGACTTGCGGTTGAATGGGCTGTGCGTAAGGGCGCCGGTAATGCCCGTTAACATGCTTTCAGACACTGACGATTTCAAAAACTCTAGCTTCTTAAAATAAAGATGGTACGTTCATACACTCAATCACACAAGAAGACAGGACGTAGCCACCCATGTGACATTTCAGACTAACTGAAGGCAATCTCTGGATTGACATTGGTGCACGAACATCTCAGCAAGGTCGGCTAGCAGGGATGTGCACACTGTAGTGGCCGAAGTCAATGCAGAGTTCTAGGGGTATGATTCTCACTTTGGATGTCAAAGGTCCCGGGTTCAGATGCTGGACAGCCCCCCTCTTTATTACGTCACAACCCAACCAAAGGGAAGCACAAAGGAGGGAGAAGACACAATTAAGGAGGAGATCAATTAAAATAGCCGAAATGAAACATTGGAAAAAGGTATCATGACAATGAGTTTCTCTGCAAATAAGCTACATGTACCACGGTCTGCACAACAGCAAACCCCACTGGCACAGAGTGCTGTAAAAGGTGAGGCCGTAGATTCCTTTAGCAAGCGTAAATTGAGCCAAATCATTGTTGTTTCCAACTTTTGACACAGAGTGTAGCTTACAGCCTTAGTCCAAAATGAAATAAAGTTTTTTTGAAATTTTTGCAAATGTATTAAAAATAAAAAACTAAGAAATCACATGCAAGTATTCACAGCCTTTGCTCAATACTTTGTTGATGCACCTTTGGCAGCAATTACAGCCTCAAGTCTTTTTGAATATGATGCCACAAGTTTGGCACACCTATCTTTGGGCAGTTTCGCCCATTGCTCTTTGCAGCACCTCTCAAGCTCCATCAGGTTGGATGGGGAGCGTCGGTGCACAGCCATTTTCAGATCTCTCCAGAGATGTTCAATCGGATTCAAGTCTGGCCTCTGGCTGGGCCACTCAAGGAAATTCACAGAGTTGTCCTGAAGCCACTCCTTTGATATCTTGGCTGTGTGCTTAGGGTCGTTGTCCTGCTGAAAGATGAACCGTCGCCCCAGTTTGAGGTCAAGAGCGCTCTGGAGCAGGTTTTCATCCAGGATGTCTCTGTACATTGCTGCATTCATCTTTCCCTCAATAATGACTAGTCTCCCAGTTCCTGCTGCTGAAAAACATCCCCACAGCATGATGCTGCCACCACCATGCTTCACTGTAGGGATGGTATTGGCCAGGTGATGAGCGGTGCCTGGTTTCCTCCAAACATGATGCCTGGCATTCACGCCAAAGAGTTCAATCTTTGTCTCCTCAGACCAGAGAATTTTGTTTCTCATGGTTGCCATTTATATAGCGCCTTCATCCAAAGTGCTATACAATTGATGCTTCTCATTCACCCATTCATACACACACTCACACACCGACGGTGATTGGCAGCCGTGCAAGGCACCGACCAGCTCGTCAGGAGCATTTGGGGGTTAGGTGTCTTGCTCAGGGACACTTCGACACAGCCCGGGCGGGGGATCGAATCGGCAACCCTCCGACTGCCAGAAGACTGCTCTTACTGCCTTGTCGCCCCTCTCATGGTCTGAGAGTCCTTCCATGTGCCTTTTACTAAGGAGTGGCTTCCATCTGGCCACTCTACCATACAGGCCTGATTGGTGGATTGCTGCAGAGATGGTTGTCCTTCTGGAAGGTTCTCCTCTCTCCACAGAGGAACGCTGGAGCTCTGACAGAGTGACCAAGGCCTTTCTCCCCCGATTGCTCAGTTTAGACGGGCGGCCAGCTCTAGGAAGAGTCCTGGTGGTTCCGAACTTCTTCCATTTACAGATGATGGAGGCCACTGTGCTCATTGGGACCTTCAAAGCAGCAGAAATTTTTCTGTACCCTTCCCCAGATTTGTGCCTCGAGACAATCCTGTCTCGGAGGTCTACAGACAATTCCTTTGACTTCATGCTTGGTTTGTGCTCCGACATGCACTGTCAACTGTGGGACCTTATATAGACAAGTGTGTGCCTTTCCAAATCATGTCCAATCAACTGAATTTACCACAGGTGGACTCCAATTAAGCTTTAGAAACATCTCAAGGTTGATCAGTGGAAACAGGATGCACCTGAGCTCAATTTTGAGCTTCATGGCAAAGGCTGTGAATACTTATGTGCATATGATTTCTTAGTTTTTTTATTTTTAATAAATTTGCAAAAATTTCTAAAAAAATAAATAAAAATAAACTTCTTTCATGTTGTCATTGTGGGGTGTTGTGTGTAGAACTTTAAAAAAAAAAGAAATTCCATTTTGGAATAAGGCTGTAACATAACAAAATGTGGGAAAAGTGAAGCGCTGTGAATACTTTCCGGATGCACTGTAATTTACAAGTACAAAAAGATATGAGGTGTGTAAGTCAGTAGTGAAAGTGTTTGAATGCGTGTAACACGTTCGGGCATGTGTTGTCGCTTCAGCTGCCTTGCACAGGTTTCCCAGGTGTATCAGCACTAACAGCCAAGTAGACTGAGGCCGTCACACCAGTAACATGTCATTTTACTCCCTTTAGAACATCCATTTAATATATAATCCAAAGGATAGCCTTTTTGACAGCACAGTGTCCCCGTTATTACACTGGGTGCATCAGTTATATGCTGGTTCCCTGTTGTGCCCACCAACGCCTCTTCAGCAGCTTACAATTTCCCAGGAGGGTTCCCATTGAAAGCACTACCCAAACCCAGCCCTGCCTCGCCTCAGCCATCTGGCAGCATACAATTGTGTGGCTTCTCTTTAATGTTGGTTAGGCTATAACATGCTATTGCGTAAGACGGGTACCAATAACCGAGTTCAGAAGTATTACCACAGAGAGAATATTGTGTCCCTAAATTGTTCCTAAATACACACAGACACATAAACTAACAAAGATAAAGTGTATGGCCCAGGGATGATTGTGGCTCTAAACGAGTGCATTACGCGCTTCTGCCACCGATGATGCTGATGCTGACTATGGCCATTAATAAATAAATAAAAGAAGAAGAAAGTTTCGCCATTAATAAAGAGGGGGAACACTGACCCATTTCATGTGGTCACGGACTGAGCTGCTAGGTAGGTGTGTCATCGCCACGGTCCCTAATCGTGGGGGTGGGGGTGGGGGGTGGTGACGGAACAGCCTGAAGAGCCGTCACTCAGGATGGTCTATCTGACAGGAGGATTCACCCACCCCGCTCATCTGGCAGCAGAGCCCTGGAAGACATGTTTAACACAAGCACATAAAATATCTGGAGGAAGCCACATAAATGTAGTAAAATATAATCGACATTTCAGCATCTGGAAAAAAGGAAATAGCCTTAGCTCCAAAGCTACATGTGAATTTTGTTAAATCATGTGAAGATAGCACCACATCATTCATCAATTTGTGCTTTACATAGGTTATTCTGGTCATTTTTATGCATTATTAATTTTCTTACTACCATTACCATTGCATGTCGATTATACACAATAGTTACTTTATAATTATTTGCCTTGTTTTGCATTCACTATTGATTCAACGGAAGCTTTCTCAGGTCCCCTGTTGACTGCCCAGGGGTGGACTATAGAAGAACCTGACAAGATCTGAAGGATAATAAAGGCTATCCAATAAAGTTTGGAAAACTGGCAAGGATACTCTTTAGTATTTAGATTAATATTTTGTTTAATTGTAATATCGTTTTTCATTTGAGATTATTCATGCTGTTACTGTAAGGACACAGATCTTAAGCACACTAGATAGACAGATACAAGGCAGGATGCATAAGATGACAATTACACTACAATTTAAAAGCCAATGTAGGGTAGCATAAGAATAATGTAAGACTTGTTGGGGAAAAAGTACATTTTCTATATTTCTGTTGATTTTGTGATGTAACTTTTAAGTCAAAGTTAAGGCTGGCCAACAAATACTGGCCAGACTGGCGCAGCCTGAGATGCAACTGATATGAGCAAGGACAAGGGCTTACGCACCTTTCTATGTACCACTACAGCCCTGACGTAAAGTGTTATTGATTAATAATTTTATACCCTTAAAAAACAGGTTGTACAATTACACCAGGTTTACGTCCCTGGAAAAGATGAAAACCATGTTGTCTAACCTTATTACATCTCTTATCATTTGTGATAAGATTAGAGAACACATTTGGAGGGATTTTTTTTTTTACCACTCCACCATGCAGAACTTTTCATAACTATTGACAGCCTTGGGATTTAATTAACCATTTCTATGTAGATTTTGATGTCCGTTTGGAGTCATTGTCCTGCTGGACAATCCACCTATAACCAAGTTTCAGCTTCTGAGCAGAGGACAGCAGATTTTCTGCCAAGATTTCCTGGTACTTTGTTGAATTAATTGTGCCATTGATTTTACATAGTACCAATAAAATGACAAAATTACAATTTAATTTGTTTGATTTAATTCACAATAATTGTTAGTGGTGCCAATAATTTTGGGACCTGTGGTTTTCAGAAATGAGATTGACATTGAAACATGCGCAAATGTATTGAAATAAAAGTACAGAATTTTTCACTTTATTAGGTATTTATTATACTTATTTTATAGACTTTCGTTTCATACATTAAACCTATAAGCCAGCGGAGGATGGGCATGCCACTATAGCCGGGTTCCTCCGGAGATTTATTCCTATCGGGGAGTTTTTTCTTGCCACTGTTTGAGGGTTTTTCTCCCCTAAGGGAGCGTTTACCTCATAAGCTATTGTGGGCTTAGTGCTGATATGTTTGCGTGAATTTAATTTAGATTTATTAAATCTTCTGCTGCTGTAGCCTATCCCCTTACAGGTTTGATAGGTTTTGTGTTCAGCAATGCTCTTCTGCCTTCCACCGTTGTAATGTGTGGTTATTTGCGTTACTGTCACCTTCCTGGCCCTTCTTCTCAGAGCTCTCTCATTGACAACGCGTTTTTGCCCGCAGAACTACTGCTCACTAGATTTTTTTATTTATTTTTTTCGGACCATTCTCCCCAAACTCTAGAGACTGTTGTGCATGAAAATCCCAGGAGATCAGCAGTTTCGGAGATCCTCAAACCACCCTGTCTGGCACAAACAACCACTGCACGGTCAAAGCCACTTAGATCACATTTCTTCCCCATTCTTACATTTGGTCTGAACAACAGCTGAACCTCTAGAACACATCTGCATGCTTTTATGCCTTTAGTTGCTGCCATGTTTGACTGATTAACTATTTGTGTTCACAAGCTGGTGTACAGGTCTACCTTATAAATTGCTCACTGAGTGTAGTTGAATGACTTCAATTTGAAAAATAATATATAGTGCAAGCAGACGGCTGCATGTAGTGTATATACACATATATAAGGGATACGACACTTGAGAAGATTAGTGTTTGAGTACTTTATCAATAAAAGCTTGTTATGGAACAGAGTGAAATAAGGCACATAAGAGCATTCCAATACAAAATTCCAAGTTATTATCCAAGGGTCATTCCGTGAAGATTCAACCAGATGTGTTGGAGATGACCACTCACTTTGCTCAAGCTTTGTGTAAATATTTATATATTCAATGAAGAACATCCAAAACACAAGCCTCATGGGATATGTCATTGTCGAGATATTGGCTCATAGATAGTAGAGATTTGGGTTAAAGGAAAACTAAGTCGAATAGATAATTTATTCAAAAATCATAAAAAGCTAAAAAGTTTGGCCCAGCCAAGAAAATGACCAAAACGTCTTGCATATTCAACCATATTCAAAGAGCAGGTAATGCGGAAAGTTCCAAATCAAAATGAAACTATGTTCTTCAAAGGGTATAATAGGCCTATGTCCAAAAAATTGAGTGATTACTGCTATGCCTTGTCATGTTCTGAATTTCAGAAGAAATTGTGTTAGACTACACGTTTTAGATAAAAACAACTGAATACGCGTACCTCATAAACTAAAGAGAAGAGAAATGCCTCTCTGCATTTTGCCTCAAAGAGAGTAGACAACGTCATTCTGAAGTTCTTCGTCACAGTTCATATTTAGGCTCCATCTAGGCTAAATAACCTAAGTAGCTAACCTACCATTTTCACTAAGTTCATGGCAATGCTAATGTTTGCGACAGCCACCCACGGGGCGCAGCTTTTCGGATCACCTTCTGTCACGTTACTGACGGTTATTTGTCGTAATTAATCGGACAAGACAAAATTTGGATTGTATTTTCAAATAATTACAAAACTGTCTGCTTCTGGAGCATAGGTTGCATCTTAAACGTTCGCCTAACTTACGTCAGTCTGCCTCGAATGAATAACGTTACTTAGCTAGAAACAACTTTATGTTATGTTACTAGGTAATACAAAAACATAGCTAGCCAACATAACACACTTGTATTGGCTAACGTTAACTTACTCTTGTTAACTTCTGTTGGTTAGCTAGCTGGACTCTGGTTAACTTAAGGTTAGCGAGCCACGTAACTTTCAGATGACAGTAAATTTGTGATAGCTAAATTAGCTAGTTGTCTAACTTATTTGTTGTTGTTGTAGCTACATTTGATTATATCGACCAACTAGCTAAACATTCTTCATTTGACTCTGAAGAATGTTTAGCTAGTTGGTCGATATAATCAAATGTAGCTACAACAACAACAAATAAGTTAGGCCAGCCATCTCAATGCATGAAGACGGATAACGTCAACTGACAACTTCGTTGCTATCAGAAAAAATGCGAAACTAGCTAGCCAGTCAATCTAGAAGCTACAACTAACGTAAGCCATTTCAGCCAACGTTAGCCAGCTAGCTAGCGATAGCTCTGTCAAGCCCAAACTATTGTTCTAGTCAAGACTGCTAAACCCCGCACTAGTACATTTCATCCATAGGACAGTTGTTAAATCGATGTTTATTTTAGTTGGAGCACATTTAGTTCGCTACAGTGGATACTATTATAATGGTAAATTTTCTTCACCTCTTATTTGACCTCACTTTCAGCAACGCATACTCAGCGTAGAACAATGCATTTGAATTGTGTTGACTGGTACGTTAGTTAACGTCAGCTAGCAAGCTAACTCGCAAACAGCTCTACGTTCAAAGGCAGCCACGGGTTCTTTATCTCGGCATCTAACCGAATAAATGAAGAAAAAAATAGTTTTGATCACGCGTTGTTTAAGGAGCACACCATTAAAATGCAAGAAGATTAAACACGAGCCACCATGGACTCGAATAGGATACACGAGCACTGGAAATTCAAGCGAGATTTCGCGATAATCCAAGACGTTCGTGATGATGGTCATTGCGTACTGCACCCCCCTCACCAGTCTAGCCACACAAATCGTGTGGCTACAGTCCCTTTAGATACGTCTACGGAGCTTGTTTCCCAGTCTGTTTTAAAGTCGATTTAACAATGTAGAGAGTAAGTTATAATCGAAGCCAATGGACGTTTTGAATGATCAATTTACCTTTTTGGTTCCCTCGTATTTCGCTGTTTATAATCTCTCGTCCGAGTTCCAGTTTTTCTCAGTTTACAAACACAGGAAACGCCACCGGAAGTGCTCCCCGGGGAGAGAACTGCCACGTGATTGGAGAGAACGAGCCAGGGTTGGCTGCCATGTTGGTGAAGGTGAGAGGACCGACCACCACCCTATCCTCCATTTTGGTTGTGGTTTGCAGACTTCTCCCCATTCCGCCCTTACTGCAGTAGACAGCAAGGTCCTTTGAGAGGAAAAGTGCTTCTTCTACAGTAGTTTTATGGGCCTGTCCAGGGACACGACATGATGAAAATGTATAAACATATAGTATACAGTTGGCCTGTTTAGGTTGCAGCTTATCCCACAACAGTTTACCACAACGAGATTTGTAGTGATGGGAAAATTGGGTTCAATGAAGCGTTGAGGCTTTCCTGCCAATTGTATCTAAATTTGGTTCATTACTCGAGTTCTCAAGTGCACACTAGTGACACCTACTGGAAAAACAATGTAGAGCTGTAATGTAATGTAACGTAATTTAATCATGGTGGTTGAATGTGATACTTGCTAGACTTTAGGCAACAGCAAAACAAATGTGCATATTTATTCGGTCATTTAAAGCCTAAGGTCGTCTTCTAAGCCTAAATTTCCCACTATAAAAGTTCACCCACACTGTCTGGGCGTGGTAATGAAAACTGTCAATTAGCTATGATTGACAGACCGTGCTCGCACTTTCCACAGGTTGTTTGTTACCATAGCTATCTCCATGATACGCGCGCATCTTGGGAGACTGAATTTTCACAAGCTAGCTAACTTAGTATATCAACTATCGATAGATAAGGTAAGGACGCTAACTTATTCAATGATAATTGTTACTAGCTAGCTAGCCAATTTAAGAAAAAAACAATTATATTTCATAAGCAAACTAGCTAGCTAAAGTTGGAATATGACCAGAAATAGTCTAATAGTCCTTAAAAGGCACTCTAATTTAAGTGAACCTAACGTTTGTAAAATAAATAAATCCTCAAATTGTGGCCGGGGTCTTTTGTTTACTTAGGCTGCACAAAGCACAGGCCTTTATTTGGGGCAGGCTTGTATTCGAGGCAGGCCTTTATTTCTTATTAGGCTTCTGTTGTAGAATTTTATTCTTAGAATTAAAGTAAAAGGCTACACTTAAAGTGGGCCAACACTGTTCAACACTTCCTGTAACCGTTCAGAAACGCAACTTGAGTAGTTAAACCATTAATGAAAGCCAAAACAGATGCGTCTTCATAAACAAATTAGCGTAGATAACAGCAGTTAAGGATCTTTTTTTCCTAAAGTGCGTTTTATTGTGAGACATGCGTTTCGTTTGGAGCAGCATACCGGTAGGCTATCAAAAATTTTCGCTTTGGTTTGGGATTTAATTCACTTTTGGACTGTTTGATTCAATTGCTAAATGTTGGGACTGATGGGCACTGAAATTTGGGGGGGTATTTGATGGTTCACTGTTAAGTTTTATGTAGTTGAAAGAGTGTCGGGATTTCCACCCATCTGTTTATTGCGAGTCAAGGCAGCCGCTTTCATTCATTAATTGAATGTGCGCTGTGCTGTAAATACATAGAAACCTTATTGCGTAGCCAAGTAGCCTAAATTGAGTTAATTTTTAATTTTGCCTGATTTACTTTTTATTAAATTCGTAGGCTGGAATGCCTCGCGGCAACAATTGTGTTTAAATGTATACTGCTTGACCTTTTGGCAAGCTACTCAGAAGGGGGCGGCAAGCGACTGGTAGCTTGAGAGTGTTGGAGACCCATGGTGTAGTAGGACAACGACTTTTTAACAGTATTAAACCAACCAACAATATAAAATATTAAGAAGAGCTCTTTTATTTCATTGAGTTAAATCGAAACAATGTATTCTAGTGCTCATGGACTGATAGCCCTACTGGTAGGCAATATTACCCCGGCTTGTATTTGGGGGCCGGCCTTTATTTGTCCGAATCGGCCACGCC